>NC_053390.1:360873922-361101422 GCF_905171765.1 Bufo bufo
GACATCAATCTTTGGCGTTTCATTAAAGATTTTTACTTCAGCTTGATCAAACAACAGCCTGTTCCTAAACACCATAGAGACACCTAATCTCCTTTCTGGATCCGTCCACAATCATATCTTTAATATTTTCATTTACTGGGAACACTTTGGATTTCTTTGCTTTAAGTCCTCCAAACATTTTGCCCTGGACCGAACGGGGCTTTTATATTTCCTCAATGTCCATGGTAGTTCTTACAGATCCCAATAGTTCCTCCATATCCTCATAAGAGAAAAAAAAAATTTTACTATCTTCCACAATTTCTCTCTCTGACAGAACATCCATATCAATGTTCTGTCTAGAGGTGGAAGCCTCTTCATCCATGTCCTCTACGTCAGAGGATGGAACGGAAATCTTAGACCTTTTCGCAGGTGGAGCAGAAAGAACGGATTTGAGGGAGGCCAGGGAGGATTTTATCCCATTCTGGATCATAGATTTAACTTCCCTAAGAATAGATGGTTGCTTTTCTTTTACAAGCTCATTAATGCAAGAATGACAGAGCTTCTTTTTGTGATTTTCAGGAAGTCTCTTGGTTGCACATCTAGAGACTTTGGATTTAATTCTGGGCTCTTTCACTCCCTATAAGAGAGGAGCAACCAGGTATCAGAAGACCATACACATTAAGCATGTCAAAGTGATACATATTCTCCCCAGAGGGAAACTCACGGTTGGAGTAGCAGAGGGGGGGGGCGTCTGTAGAATCCATCTGGCCTGCAGGGGCATCTGGAGCTGACATCCTATCCTGGAGGAGGAACACCACACTGGAAGCAGCGATGCCTGTTGAATCTGCCGCTTTTTACCACCAGCGCAGTGTCTGACGTCATCAGCGCGCGCACACACGTGGGTTCAAAGCTCTGCCTCCCTATGTCCTCTGCAGGCCGGGAACAGAACGGCGCTGTGGCTTCGCGCTGAGGTCGGCGTGCAGAGTGCTCTGTAGTGCGCGGTCAGCTTCCACACAGAAAGGGAAGGACGAAGCTGCGCATGTGGAGAGATAACAGGCCCCCGCTGGAAGGGGACGAGATCTGCTTCCGAACGTCTTCCTCTGCCCAGCTTTAGAATGAACCGCAGGAGGGCAGAGGGGGGGGGGAACAAAAAAAAAAAAAAAACACAACAGGTATTTAAAATAAAACAAAAAAATCATCACCTCTCACAGGAGGTCTCTCTGAGGTGCCCCCAAGGGACAGGAAACACTGAGGGTAAGAGTAGGTGGTGGCCTTTTAAACTCTGTGTTCCTGCCTCTACAGAGGTCAATCTCATGGTTTAGCCGTCATGGTGGACGAAATGGAAATGGCTGTTCTGGCACTTTTTTTTTTTTTTTTTTTTAGAGTTCACCTGACAGGTTAGACCATGTGCTATTTTTATAGAGCAGGTTGTTATGGACAACAATACCAAATATGTCTACTTTTATGTTTCTTTTGTTTCAGTTTTACATAATAAAGCATTTTTTTAATAAATCGTGTTTCTGTGTCTCCTTTTTCTGAAAGCCATATATTTATTTTTTTCCGGGCAATTATGTAGGGGCTCAGGTTTTGCGGCATTAGGTGAAGGTTTGATTAGTACTATTTTAGAGTAAATACTACTTTTTGATCGTTCGGTATTACACTTTTTTTTTTTTGTCATCTGTGTTTTTATTAATTTGAATAGCTAAAGGAAGCCATTCAACAATGTCATGACAGGTTACAAGCATTCCCAAACGGGATCAAAACGACAATAGTTTACATGACACATTCTCAATACAATGTATGACTAGTGTTACAGCAACTATAGATTACATATTCTGATGACATCTTACCGAACAACAACTTTATTTATATCTATAAACTAGATAAGGAGTTGATGTATATTTAGTGTAGAATATGCATAGAATAATAAGTATAAAAGTAAAAAATAAAATGTAAGGGAGGATGATGGGAGGGGGGGGGGGGGGGGGGGGGGGGAAGGGAAGGGGGGGGGGGATGGAAGGAGGTGGGTGGTAAGTGTGTTTCATCAAGCTATTTCTACAGGCAGAAGCTCATGCATTAGGAGGAACGGTTGGCTCGTGTTTCTCCACAATATGAAGAGTTCAGCCAAGCATCCCAAGTTTTAAGAAACTTATGATGTGTGCGACATGACCTACTGGACATCTCTTCAAATCTGCAGATTTGATGTACTTTTTCAATCCATTCACTAGTAGAAGGAGGAGTAATACTTAACCATTTCAAGGGGATTAGAGACTTGGCTGCTGCAAGAAAATGGCTAATTAAGACTAAGGGCTGCTGACTTCTGTCCGATAAAGGAAGCCCAAGTAAAACCAGGGTCGGGGTCAATGTTAGTGTTATGCCCAAGATGTCTGTTATTCGGTATTACACTTTTTGTGATGTATGGTGACAAAAAAAAAAATTGGTTTTTTTTGGCACGGTTTTTATTTATTTTTACGGTTTTCACCTGACAGGGTAAATCATGTGATTTTATTTTTATAGAGCAGGTTGTTACGAATGCGGCGATAACCAATTTGTCTATAAATATTTTTGTTTTACACAATAAAAGCATTTTTTTTTTTTTTTTTTTTTTTTTTTTAAGAAAAACAAACAATCATGTTTTTAGGTCCCCATTTTCTAAAAGCCAAATTTTTTTTCTTTTATGGACGACTCTTAGCTAGGGTCTCATTTTTTTGCAGGATGAGATGACAGTTTGATTGGTATTATTTTTGGGTACATATGACTTTTTGATCACTTTTTGTGATAAAAGTTTGCAAAAAATTGCTTTTTTTTAGCACAGTTTTTATTAAATTTTTTATTGTGTTCACCAGACAGGTTAAGTCATTTGATATTTTTATTGAGCAGGTTGTTACGGACGCAGCGATACCGAATATAATTTTTTCAAATATATTTTGGTTTTAAACAATAAAATCCGCACACTGGCCACCAATGAAATTACAATAGAGGGGGGCCGACGGAGGCCGCACACTGGCCACCAATGATATTACAATAGAGGGGGGGGGCGGGCCGCACACTGGCCACCAATGATATTACAATAGAGGGGGGGGGGAGGGGGCCGACGGAGGCCGCACACTGGCCACCAATGATATTACAATAAAGAGAGGGAGGGGGGGGGCCGCACACTGGCCACCAATGATATTACAATAGAGGGAGGGGGGAGGGCCGCACACTGGCCACCAATGATATTCAAACTGGGGAGGGAGGGGGGTCTGCCCCCTGCTGCCTGGCAGCCCCTGATCTCTTACAGGGGGCTATGATACGCACAATTAACCCCTTCAGGTGCGGCACCTGAAGGGTTAATTGTGCTGATCACAGCCCCCTGTAAAAGATCGGGTGCTGCCAGGCAGCAGGGGGCAGTCATGTACACAGTTCGTAGTATATTCTAACTAGAAGCGTCCCGATCACTATGGGAACGCCTCTGTGTTAGAATATACTGTTGGATCTGAGTTTCACGATGTAACTCAAATCCGATGGTATATTCTAACATAGAGGCGTTCCCATGGTGATGGGGACGCTTCAAGTTAAAATATACCATCGGATTGGAGAAAACTCTGATCCTATGGTATATTAACTCCTGACTTTACATTGAAAGTCAATGGGGGACGGATCCGTTTGAAATTGCACCATATGGTGTCAACGTCAAACGGATTGACTTGCATTGTAATTCAGGACGGATCCGTTTAGCTCCGCACGGCCAGGCGGACACCAAAACGACTTTTTTTCGTGTCCGTGGATCCTCCAAAAATCAAGGAAGACCCACGGACGAAAAAACGGTCACGGATCACGGAAAAACGGAACCCGTTTTTGCGGACCGCAAAAAAAAACGGTCCTGTGCATGAGGCCTAATACACTGATAGTTTGCCTATGAAACCCAGCCTGGGCAAAACTCCCAAATGCCGCGGTCAGCGCTGACAAACAAATGAGGGGTCATCACTGATTCTGGTGGATGCAGCAGGGATACGGCTGTCAGTAACAGCCGGATCCTTGCTGCTTATCGCGGCACTGCACATGGGGGAACAGAAGACCCGCAGGACGAGAATGCGCATGCGGGAGCACTAAGTACTGGCCATTTACGACGAGGTTAAAGAAGATCTGTCACCAGAAACTGCAGTGCAATCTGAAAGCACCATGTTTTAGAGCAGGAGGAGCTCACCAATTTAATATATATAGTTTTGTGGGAAAAGATTCAGTAAGATCTGTAATTTAAACATTTATAACTCTGCTTTTTCCTCCTGTGAAGAGCTATCGGTACAGGAGGAGGAGTTACCAGTGACTGACAGCTATCTCTTATACACACACAGTGCCATCAATCACTGATATCCCCTCCTCCTGCACCAATGCTGTTCACAGGAGCTAGAAAAAGTAGAGATATAAATGTATAAAGTTACGGAAACAGAGTAGCTTCCATTCATTGCTATGGGAGTAACGGAACCAGTACGACATCTGAGCGGCACTGGTCGCTCAAATGTTATGGTAATTCTGAACCTCCTGGGCTGGCGCTTACTGTGGGTTACTACCATCTCAGTCATGAAAGGCCAAGATGAGACAACCCCATTTAAAAGGCACCCGAGTTGTGCACTAACTATATTTATTTGGGACATGAATACAAAGGGGGTTATTTATTAAGACTGGCATTTTAGATGCCGATCTTAATAAAGCCCTGCATAGGTGGTAGATCCGCCGGAGTTATTAAGAGGTGCTGGCCTCTCCATAACTTCGGCAGATTCTCCGCCACTTCCTAGCTGTCTTACATTTAGACCCTTTTCTACACCGGTCCATCCCCTTCCCCGCCCACTTTTTTAGACCTAAAGTGAGTGGGTAGAAGTCACAGAAATACGTCTATTTTAGGTGTGGCGAAACCAACCTCGCCACTGGGTTTTGGAGAGGCCTGTTTATCAGCCTTTTGCCTCAGGATTATGGCCCATACTAACTTTTAAACCCCTGAACCTATTCAAGTGAATTTTGGATAGGTTTGTCCCCAAGTTATACTGTTTAAATTGATGTAAGTTATATGTATGGCCAATGTAAACTCACAAAGTTGTAACAATTTATAATAAGTGTAACTTGTCAGCTTGGGAGTGTTTCTATTGTGCCATTGTGTGTTTAAATGGTGATGTCTGTCCTGTTGTCTGCACATGTGTATTGGTGATTTCTCTTTGTCTTGAGAGATAATTGGATTACGCCTCGGGTGTCTCCAGGGCAGAGAGGAGGAAACCATGATGCATTGTGGGGATGTATTGTCTCTGTAAAACCTGCTTGAGCCAGATTGCCATGCTGCCAGCCAGGGCCCAAAAGATACTTTTACTAACTTTTCATATGCCATTTTGTAATATGTTGTTCCCCTGAATGGATTGATTGTGAATATGTAATTTTTATGTGAATGTGATGTATGGTTTTAGAGTTATGAAAGTTAGGTAGAAAGTATGTTTTAACTGTATGTGTAATTGAGTTTCCTCTCAGGATAAGGGGAGGGAATATGTGGGATGTAACCAATATGTGATTGGTTGTTTTATACCTCCCTGTGGGCGGTCCTGTATTTGAAAAGACTGTAATAAAAACCAGGCTGGGTGTGCCAGCACCTCAGACCACTGCTTGACCCTCAACACGGAGCCTTGTCTCGTTATTGGGGGGGGGATCTGCTGTATGCTGTTAGAGACTGATGGCCAGGAGTGTAAGCTGATTCCTGTTCGTCTGCTAGCAGCTATTCGTGAGGTTCCAGTTTGGAGTACTATTTTGTATCCAGGTCGGGAGTTGGTGTTCTGCAGTAGTTGTGCCTGTCTCTCAGAAAGGGGCACATCGCCTAAACGGATTTTAACCCCTTGTCTTCTGCTGAAACGGTCCGTTACATAGGCCTATTTGTTTAATAAATGACCCCCAAAATGTATCATGTACACCTGTACATTGCACATTAAAGTAGGGTTGTTGCGGGTATCGAAATTTCGATAATCGATACGATACCGGGATTTCCATTTTTTTCAATACTGACCAGCGCTGCTGCGCAGTCTAGTATCTCTGAACATGAGCGCTCTCATGTTCCCTCAGCAGCACAGGGGAGAAGGAAGCAGACTCTCCCTCCCTCCCCCCCCCCCCCCCCCCCTGCCGCTGCTGCCGCCAGCAATGGTGAGAGAGGAGCGGAGGAGGGGAGGAGGGGAGGGCGCACTGCGCCACCAATGATAGGACGTCCTTTTTTATGGGTTCGGACTTAATTAAGTTACCAGGCTACATAGAGCGGCGCCCAGGGATCTCCCTGCACCTACTATTATTCCTGGGCGCCGCTCTGTTCGCCCGCTGTGCCCCAGTTACAGGCTCCTGCTCCGTATGCTAATTACTACTATCGGAGCAATGGGGAGGAGACATCAGCTTCTCTAGTAGGCGTTTCTTCTCAGAACGCCCAGGAGAGAAGCTGATGTCTCCTCCCCATTGCTCCGATACTAGTAATTAGCATACGGAGCAGGAGACTGTAAGGGAGGATCCCTCGGCGCCGCTCTATGTAGCCTAGTAACTTAACTAAGTCCGAACCCACGAAAGGCTGTCTTTAACTCTTAATAAGGAGGCAGGTGCCGGCAGCAGAATCACGTTGCCGGCACCCTGCCTTTCACAGGGAGCTGCGATCAGCGGCAGTTAACCCCTCAGGTGCGGCACCTGAGGGGTTAACTGCCGCTGATTTGCTGCCAGTACCCGCCTTCTGTATTAAAGGTTAATTATCATTGGTGGCGCAGTGCACCCCCCTCAACCCCCCCCCCCCCCAGTATTAAAATAATTGGTGGCTCAGTGCCCCCTCCCCCCTCAACCCCCCAGTATTAAAATCATTGGTGGCAGTGGCCACAGGGACCTCTCCTCTTCATTGGTGGCAGTTCTGATCGGAGCCCCAGCAGTGTAAGCCTGGGGCTCTGATCGATTACCATGGCAGCCAGGACGCTACTGAAGCCCTGGCTGCCATAGTCTGCTCCCTGTGGCTGTGTGCACTATGCACAGAGCAGCAGGGAGAGTGTAAAGTCCTATTCACCCTGATAGAGCTCTATCAGGGTGAATAGGACAAGGGATGAAAAAATCCCAGGTTCTAGCCCCTAAGGGTGGAAATAGTTATTAAATAAAAAGTAAAAAAAAAAAAAAAAAAAAAAAAAAAAAAAAAGTATAAATTACATATAAAATATACAAACAATAAATAAACAAACATATCGCCACGTCCGAAAAGTCCAAACTATTAAAAAAAATCTATGTGGTGAATGCCGGAACTGAAAAAAAACTGCGCGTTACGCCATTTTTAAAAAATGCGGAATGCACGTGGCTTTTTTGGTTTATTTTTCTCGCGTGGCATCGAATGGTATCGAGTATCGCAATACTTTTTTATGGTATCGAAATCTAATCCAAAATTTGGTATCGCAACAACTCTACATTAAAGGTTTCCATTTAACGTACAAGAGAAGTATACGGTTACAGTGTTGAAAGCCTTCCTCTTCTGTGTCCAGTTGTTCCATACACTGTACATACTGGCTCAAAAACAAAATGTACATGCCATTCGGTTTTGTGGAAGCCAGATATTATATTTTAATATTTGTTCCATCTAGGTGGGGAGGTAAGCAGTAGAAGAGGTGTCTGGCCACTTGTTGCTCTGGTAATTAAAGGGAATCTTATACTATTACCTGCAGTAATACATGAGCAGTACTGCAGATAAGAAGTCCAGATCACCATTTTTTATTTTCCTATTGCACCCCCCGTCAGTGTTTAAAGCTGCGCTGAAATACAATATCAGGACTGCTGCGCATGCGCACAGCAATCAAGACTATATATTTCAGGGCAGCCTTGAGGGCTTACAGCAAGAGAACAGGAGGCAGTCTAAATAGCAATCCAGGGTTACTGCAGATAATAGTCCAGAATGGTTGTGATCGATTTCATTTCAAGGACTGGACAGGATAGAATACGCACCTTTTAATCTTTGCTTGCCTCGTCAGTAGATATTGGGGTTATCTGTCCCCATTCACATTGGGTCTAGTTGAAAACTTGCAGAACCTGAATGCAGTGCTATTTTTCCAGTCAAAACAAAGACAGAAGCCGATGGGCCCATTATAAGTCCTCCTTCCTGCAACAGATCTGGCAGTGCCGTGGTTTCCATTTAGAACAGAAACCAATACATAGATGTGAACAGAGCCTTAAAGGTGTTGCGCAGTGTTATGATACTGATGGACCACCGGGTTGGAGCTCTCCACCGTCCAGCAGCTGAGGGAGCTCATCGTCACAGAACAGTTCTTATGGAACTGCCCAGAGGATCTCCAGCAGTACCTCCGTGACCGGAAGCCAAAGGGGGCCTCCGCAACAGCAGCCCTGGCCGATAAATACACCAACAACAGGACTTCAGAGGCCCGGAAACCTGTCGGCTGGAGAGGGGGTAAGACGCATGCTGCACCTGCTACCCCTGCCCCTAGGCCCAAGTGGGCACCGGCCCCTGCTGCACTTTCCACGTCGGTGGGGGAACCCCGCCTGTGTCACCTGTGTAAGCAGCCAGGACACTTCAAAGCCATGTGTCCCCAGCGCCCGAGGGATCCGTCCCAGTTATCAACCCGGAAACCGTCCACTGTGTTGTGTGTGGGTGGGGGTGGTGGGAGGTCCCTTGACAATGTTCAACCGGTCACCGTGGGCCATGCCGTGGCCATGGGACTTAGAGACACCAGCGCTGAAATGACACTGGTACGGCCTGAACTGGTGGCACCCCATGATTTACTGCCCGGGAGATCCCTCATTGTCTCTGGGATTGGAGGAGTAGAACCGGCGCTGCCCATCGCCAAGGTCTATTTGGACTGGGGTGCCGGTCGAGGAGTAAGGGAGGTGGGGGTATCCGCAAATATCCCCGCCAGTGTTTTGCTGGGGACAGACCTGGGGCGGCTTGTGTCTAAGTATGTGGCCGCTGACCCCCCGATGTCTGATTCCCCAGAATGTGATGTACCTGTAATGCCCCCCCCCCCCCCCCCCCCCCCCGATGATACTGTGAATGTACCTTCCATGCCTGTTTTTGGGGATGTAATGAGTGCCTCTCCCCTTAGTGGGGAGGGGGTCATTCCTGCCAGCTGGGCTGAAACCCCAGGCTGTGGCCAGCAAGCCTGCTGGACCCTGTTGTCCTCCAGTGTGGTGACTGAGGGGACAGACAAGCAGGGGGCAGACAGCTGCGGGGGGGGGGGGGATGCAAATGAGGTCAGGGCTGTCCCAGGAGAAGTAGGGCTGCCAGGTGAAGCCTCAGTGCAGGGTTCCTCCCCCACTGGGATGTCAGAGGGCCAGGTTAGTCCGTCTGGACTGGCGACTTGGTCGGGAGCCGAGGGAAAGCAGGCACTACCAGCAGTGGCAGCGGCCATAGCTGCTGTCACGCGCAGTGGGAGTGCTGGGGCCCTAGGGGCCCCTCAGGGGTCTGATGGCTTTCCCCCTTCCGACCAAGTGGCTGCCGAGTCAGAGGGAGGCCAGGAGACAGGTCCCTGGGACCTGACAGGGGACGTGGCAGTCTCGTCTATTCTGGCCACGTCCAGTCAGGAGTTTCAGGCAGCGTTAGCGGCTGACGCCAGCCTGAACGCTCTCAAGGAGCAAGCAGAACAGCCCCCTTCGAACTCAGACCTCGAGCGGATGGTCTGGGACCAAGGACGGCTGTACCGGGTCACGGTCCAGCCGGGCTCACGGGAGGCGTGGCCTAGGGACCGACAGCTAGTGGTACCCTATCAGTTCAGGACGGAGTTGTTGCAGGTTGCGCATGAGATTCCGATGGCTGGACACCTAGGGATCGCTAAGACAAGGGCCAGATTAGCCCAGCATTTCTACTGGCCAAAGATGGGGGCTGATGTGGTTGCCTACTGGCGTTCATGTGACACCTGCCAGCGGGTGGGGAAGGCGGGGCAGCGCCCCAAAGCCCCACTGGTAACGCTGCCCATAATTGAAGAGCCTTTCAGGAGGGTGGCTGTGGATCTCATTGGACCGCTGTCCATTCCCAGCAGCTCCGGGAAACGCTTCATATTGACGGTAGTAGACTATGCCACCCGGTACCCGGAGGCGGTAGCCTTGTCATCCATTCGGGCCGACAAGGTGGCTACTGCCTTGCTGGAGATTTTCTCCAGAGTGGGCTTTCCCCAGGAAATGCTCACCGACCGGGGGACCCAGTTCATGTCGCAATTGATGGAGTCCCTCTGTAGGCAAACACAGGTGCAACATCTGGTGACCAGCCCGTACCACCCACAGACAAACGGCCTGTGTGAACGATTTAATGGCACCTTAAAGCAGATGCTTAAGATGTTGGTCGACTCCCACGGGCGTGAGTGGGAGGTACCACTCCCAGATCTACTGTTTGCCTACCGAGAGGTCCCCCTTCAAGCTCCTGTACGGGCGACGTGTGCGGGGGCCCCTGGCTCTGGTGAAAGAGGCCTGGGAGGGAGAGGTAGCTACCCCTGGAGTGTCAGTCGTCGAGTATGTCATGCGCTTCCGGAACAAGATGCAGGCCTTGTCGCAGCTGGTGCACGATAATATGGAGCGGGCCCAGGCCGACCAGAAGCGATGGTATGACCAGAATGCTTGTGAGAGGACCTACCAGGTGGGTCAGAAGGTATGGGTACTGGTCCCCGTACCTCAGGACAAGCTTCAGGCGGCCTGGGAAGGCCCGTACCTCGTGCATCAGCGCCTCAATGCTGTGACGTACCTGGTCACCCTGGACCACGTCCAAGGAAGGCAGAAGGCCTTCCACGTGAACATGATGAAGGCTCATTATGAGAGGGAGGCATGTGCCCTCCTCCCGAAGAGGGGGAGGAGGAAACCCCCCTGGACATGCTCACCCAGGTGAAGGCGGGTGGGTCCATCGAGGATGTGGAGGTGGGCCAACAGCTCTTGAAGGACCAACTGTCCCAGCTATGGGCCACCCTTCACCCCTTCCGGGAGTTGTTTAGCAACAAGCCCGGAAGGACGGAGTTGGCCGTCCATCACGTGGACACTAGGGATCACCCCCGAATCCGGCGTTCAGCATATCGGGTTTCCTTGGAGGTGCAGCAACACATGCGCCAGGAAATTGACGAGATGCTGAAGCTGGGGGTCATCCAGGCATCCAACAGCGCTTGGGCCTCGCCTGTGGTCCTCGTCCCAAAGAAGGACCGGACCACCCGGTTCTGCGTGGACTACAGGGGACTCAACGCTGTCTCAGTCACCGATGCGTACCCTATGCCACGCATTGATGACCTGCTCGATCAGTTGGCCGGGGCCCGGTACCTGACCATCATGGATCTGAGCCGGGGGTACTGGCAGATTCCCCTGACCCAGGAGGCGCGGGAACGCTCTGCCTTTATCACCCCCTTTGGATTGTACGAATGCACGGTGATGCCGTTCGGCATGAAGAATGCCCCTGCCACTTTTCAGCGGATGGTCAACACGCTGCTTAAGGGACTTGAAGAGTACGCGGCCGCGTACCTGGATGACATTGCCGTCTTCAGTCCCACCTGGGAGGATCACCTACAGCACCTGACGCAGGTGCTGGGGCGGATCCACCAGGCAGGCTTGACCATCAAGCCAGAAAAGTGCCAGCTGGGCATGAGCGAGGTCCACTACCTGGGGCACCGGGTAGGCGGGGGGACCCTTAAGCCAGAGCCTGGGAAAGTGGATGCTATTGCATCCTGGCCCACCCCCAGGACCAAGAAACAGGTGATGTCCTTCCTGGGCACCGCCAGGTACTAAAGGAGGTTCGTCCCCCACTATAGTAGCCTGGCGAAGCCCTTGACGGACCTCACCAAGAAGAAGCTGCCCTCCGCAGTCGATTGGACGAACGACTGCGAGACGGCCTTCCGAGCGCTGAAGGCCGCCCTCTCGAGCTTCCCTGTACTACAGGCGGCCGACTTCACGCTGCCGTTTATAGTGCAGACCGACGCCAGTGATTTTGGCCTTGGTGCCGTACTCAGCCAGGTTGACACTACGGGCCAGGAACACCCCGTTCTGTACCTGAGTCGGAAGCTCCTGCCGAGGGAAGTGGCGTACTCCACAATGGAGAAGGAGTGCCTGGCAATTGTCTGGGCCCTGCAACGGTTGCAGCCGTATTTATACGGGCGCCGCTTCACGGTGGAGACCGACCACAACCCCCTCAGCTGGTTAAACACCGTATCCGGGACGAATGGGAGGCTGCTACGCTGGAGCCTAGCTCTCCAGCAGTATCACTTGACCATTCGCCACAAAAGGGGCCGTGACCACGGGAACGCCGATGGGCTATCCCGACAAGGAGAGGGTGCGGATGGGCGCACGGGGGAACACAGGAATGTGCTGCCCCCTGGCGCCCTCTAAAAGGGGGAGGTGTGAGGAATATGGATTAATATTTACTGTCAGCCATGTCCTCACACCCCCATTTGCTGACAGATAGCGGAGGTAGTGAACTCCACAGGAGGGCCCTGCTTCAAAGCCCCAGGCCTGATTGTCATCTGATGCACCTCTCGGCATGTTCAGTGTACATGCAAAATTAGTTTCCACCCCCCAGCCACCTGAGTGTCAGATGGCAAGGAAGAAAGCCCCCCCGGGGGGGTCCAGGCTTCAAGGAGAAGGTCAGACCTCACCTCCACCAGTTTGGAGCCAACTGAATCCTGCAGGAATATCCGCCCTTGCCCCGGATCAATGAGACCTCCCAGACATGTTGGCACCTACCTTTCATAAGGAATTATTAACCGCCTGGCCATCGCAGGCGCAAACCGGATACATATTTGTGTCCCGGTGGCCACGATGTACGTTCCCATGGTCTTTGGTTAATGTGACGAGGTCAGGGTAGGGAGATATCCGTATCTCCCCATAGAAACCACATAACGGTACCAGGTTTGGGCTCTACTTGTAGCCGGAACACAGGCAGGTCCATTGGTCCCAGAACCATCTTCCTATGACCCTCTGGTCTGGAGCTATGAACCCTAAAGGGTTTTGTGGGTCATTTGCTGCCAGCCCAGAAGAGGGGGGAGTGGACCCCTCCCTGAGGCCGGGAGGGGAGGGGCTGGCTACAGGTTAAAAGTCTGGTGCCAGCAAGTAGGCGCGTCTTTCTCTGAAGAGGGGTCACATCCTACAAATGTGTTTAGAGGGACCCAGGAAATAGCTGAGATCACAGCCCTTCATGTGGACTCCAAAGAACATCTCACAACTAAAAGGAACTTTCATCTTATCCGGTAACTGACTTTTACACTGCTTAAACCTGTTGTAACCATATAACCTGTAATCTGTAACTTCAGACCACTGTATATATTGTCTGTGTATATTGTGTTACATCTAGTGTGCCCATACGGCGATTAAATCTATAATTTAATCTTGTGCTATCTTGTATCTCGATCACGAATCCCCACGTCCGTGTTTTGGCCTAGTTATAAGCTACCGCGGGTTGGTTTCTGACCCTATATAATCCCGTTAGCGGACCGGGCTTATATCAAACTAGAACTGGTGGCAGATACCCAGGCTGAGGAGTCGCTGTTTCACTGCGGCAGTGAAAAGGCTCTCTCAGCTTGTTGCCTCTCTGTGCACGCGTGGACAGGAGGTGTGTGTAAGCTATACCAACCTGACCTTACGTGCTCCACTGGAGGGCGTAAATTCACGTTTTTGGTAGACCTGTGACCATACCACATCTCGTGAGCTCGACGTAGTTGACGTCAAGTGGGCACGAGGTGTGGTATTCATCACAACATGTTTGAAACGTTTACATGCTTTATTATACACGTACTAAAGCCCATTTTAAACTTGGTGTTCAAAAAAAAAAATCTACAGGGTGGGCCATTTATATGGATACACCTTAATAAAATGGGAATGGTTGGTGATATTAACTTCCTGTTTGTGGCACATTAGTATATGTGAGGGGGGGAAACTTTTCAAGATGGGTGGTGACCATGGTGGCCATTTTGAAGTCGGCCATTTTGAATCCAACTTTTGTTTTTTCAATAGGAAGAGGGTCATGTGACAAACTTATTGGGAATTTCACAAGAAAAACAATGGTGTGCTTGGTTTTAACGTAACTTTATTCTTTCATGAGTTATTTACAAGTTTCTGACCACTTATAAAATGTGTTCAATATGCTGCCCATTGTGTTGGATTATCAATGCAACCTTCTTCTCCCACTCTTCACACACTGATAGCAACACCGCAGGAGAAATACTAGCACAGGCTTCCAGTATCCGTAGTTTCAGGTGCTGCACATCTCGTATCTTCACAGCATAGACAATTGCCTTCAGATGACCCCAAAGATAAAAGTCTAAGGGGGTCAGATCGGGAGACATTGGGGCCCATTCAACTGGCCCACGACGACCAATCCACTTTCCAGGAAACTGTTCATCTAGGAATGCTCGGACCTGACACCCATAATGTGGTGGTGCACCATCTTGCTGGAAAAACTCAGGGAACGTGTCAGCTAGATGAACAGTTTCCTGGAAAGTGGATTGGTCGTCGTGGGCCAGTTGAATGGCCCCCAAGGTCTCCCGATCTGACCCCCTTAGACTTTTATCTTTGGGGTCATCTGAAGGCAATTGTCTATGCTGTGAAGATACGAAATATGCAGCACCTGAAACTACGGATACTGGAAGCCTGTGCTAGCATTTATCCTGTGGTGTTGCTATTAGTGATGTCCGGTTCATGAACGAATCGTTCATTTGAATCGATTCAGTTCAGTGAACCGGAGGAGTCGATTCACTTGAATGATCCGATCCGTTTGAAACGGCTCTTCTCAGTCACAGCACAGACAATGCAGCTCACCTCAGGCTGGCAGCAGGAGCCTGAGGGAGGGACTCGGGAGGAGTCAGTAATATGATCTTAGAGTGGAAGCTGCTTCTGCCAGCCCCACCCCTCCCACCAACCACCGACCAGAGCTGAGGGGGCGAGGCCAGCACAGCACAGTAGCAGCTCTGACTCGAGTCCTCGGAGTAGTGCAGGGTCAGGGAGTCTAAATGAATCGAATGAGTCACAAGAATCTAAAGATCCGACTCAGTTAGTGACTCATTCGATTCATTGAGTCATTCGATTCAAGAGCCGTAAGTCACTAGAACAGGTTACACTGAGGCTGTCGGCTCTCGGTGCAGCAGTGATAAGGAGCAGAGAGATAAGAGAAGGGACAGATGACACAGAGTTTAGATTATAGGATGAATTAAATTAACCCTTTAGAATCAAATTGGCTTCTCAGGAGATATATATGTTAAAGGCATCTCATGTGAACCCACCCTTAGTTATATAGCTACTGAATGAGATGCCTTTAACATATATATCTCCTGAGAAGCCAATTTGATTCTAAAGGGTTAATTTAATTCATCCTGTAATCTAAACTCTGTGTCATCTGTCCCTTCTCTTATCTCTCTGCTCCTTATCACTAGAGAGCCCGACAGCCTCAGTGTAATGTAACCTGTTCTACAGTCTGACTCACGGCTCTTTTAACTCAATGAATCGAATGAGTCACTAACTGAGTCGGATCTTTAGATTCTTTTGACTCATTCGATTCATTTAGACTCCCTGACCCTGTACTACTCCGAGGACTCGAGTCAGAGCTGCTAGTGTGCTGTGCTTGCCTTGCCCCTTCAGCTCTGGGTCGGTGGGGAGGGGCGGGGCTAGCACTTGCAAGTCAGCTCAGCAGTCTGACTGACCAAGTGAACCGAAGATCCGATTCATGAATCGGTTCATTTGAATGAGCTGATTCAAATGAACCGATTCACCTAAAAGATCCGAACTTCCCATCACTAGTTGCTATCAGTGTGTGAAGAGTGGGAGAAGAGGGTTGCATTGACAATCCAACACAATGGGCAGCACATTGAACACATTTTATAAGTGGTCAGAAACTTGTAAATAACTCATGAAAGAATAAAGTTACGTTAAAACCAAGCACACCATTGTTTTTCTTGTGAAATTCCCAATAAGTTTGATGTGTCACATGACCCTCTTCCTATTGAAAAAACAAAAGTTGGATTCAAAATGGCCAACTTCAAAATGGCCACCATGGTCACCACCCATCTTGAAAAGTTTCCCCCCTCACATATACTAATGTGCCACAAACAGGAAGTTAATATCACCAACCATTCCCATTTTATTAAGGTGTATCCATATAAATGGCCCACCCTGTATATCACTTGACTCCTAATATTTTTAAAAAGCCTCTGCCTATTGAGTAAGTGGTGGGGCCTGCTCTGACAAATAGGGAAGTGATGAGGAGAGGAGAGGTGAGGCGCTCAGATTTACACCACCGCAGGATCAGGGGCAGATTTACTAGTCCTGCCCATCAGAGAGACCTAGGCAGGTAGTCTACCTTTATATTATCTATTTGGCTTACCTTGCGTTAACATTTTAGCCACACCTCTTTCCCACTAAGCCACGCCCCTTGATGAGACGAGGCGCACAGTCAGAACAGTAAATGTGGACAATTGTGGTTATTTTGCCATGGTCGTACTCTAATGGTGAGCCACAGCGAAACAGCTTGTGCTACTACTGCTAAGTAGACACAAGAAGCATTAATCATGGCTTACAAAATAAAGGATGCTTTAAAGGGTCTGGCACAAGTTATGAAGTGTGAGGACATTAAAGGGGTTATCCTGGAAATGATAATGATGAGGTCATCATTACCACATCAGTGGGGAATCCAAATCCTGGCACCCCCGCCAATCTAGCTGCTGCCCTCACAGGGGGTGTGGCGAACAATGCAGGCACCCAGCAGCTTCCCAAGGACATCGCCATCCATAGTAGAGTGGTAGTGCTTGGTATTACAGCTCAGCCCCATTGACTTGAATGGGGTGAGCTGCATCTAGGCCATGTGACCGATGTACGGTCATGTCACATGGCCTAGAAAGAAGTGTTGAGAGCTGCAGTTTCTTCGATGGAGGTGCCGGGGTCACACCCCCGCAGATCTGATGACCTGTCCTGAGGAGGTTATAAATATCTTTTCCTGAATAACCCCTTTAATATTGATGATCTATCCTCAGAATAGGCTATCAATACAGTGATCGCTCAAGATACAATGGCCTCAGGATACAATATTTTCAACACACAATGATCTCTACTAACCCATCGTAAGATGAAACCAGACTCAACATTCACTGCCTCAGACTCAGCTCCAACCAATCAAGGTCACTTCTCTGGTAAAATACCTGGATTAGATGCTAGTTAGCAGCTATTCCTGACTGTTATATGTAAGCACTTGTTTTATCTGTCCTAGTTATCTGCTTATTTATTTTCTCTCATCTTGGATGACATTTTGGGGTTTCAGATCCAATTACTCAACTTATAATAGTTTCAACATACAATGGTTGTCCTGGAACCAATTAATATTGTAACTCGAGGGACCACTGTATCTGATCGGTGGAGGTCTCACACCCAGGATCCCCGCCAATCAGCTTGCAGTAACATTGCGGCCTTCTCTCAGCTTTTTCTAGGCCGTGTTCATCGGTCACATGGCCTGGGCACAGCTCAGCCCCATAGAAGTGAATGCCAAACACAGCCACTATACAATTGTACACCGCTGCCTTCTCAAACAGCTGACCGGCGGAGGTCCCAGGTGTCGGACCCTCACAGATCAGATACTGATGACCTATCCAGAGGAGAAGTCTTGGAAAACCCTCTGAAGTGCATATGAAAATGAAGTGACATTTGTTATATCATATGTACGATGATAAAATAAAACTTCAGGAGTCCGAATACACATTTAGAGGGGTTTTCTGGAGCTACGGCTCAGTGCTTGATCAGAGTGAAGGTAACCCCCAGGACCCCACTAATCTGCACAATTTAGGAGCAGCATCCTTCATAGCTTAATGGGGTTGTGCACTTTCAGTAAGAAACCAGGCAACAGAAGGGATCTTCCCGCATGTGACCACTGTAGCCAGTCACTGGGTGGTCAGATGCAGTGGTCACATGATGACGTGGCATCATCACCATAGGGCCCGGCCAAGGGAAAGAGTGCAGAAGCAGAGGATCTGTCAGCTAAGAGCTCACCTTTTCTTTATTTCAGATGGATCCCAGGGGCTGTCTGGTTTCTTCCTGAAATCGGACAAACCCTTTAAGTCTTGGAAAAAACCTGTATATAAAAAGGAAAAAAAAAAAAAACACAAAAAAACCTGGAGGAAATCTGATCACCAGGATAGCAAGAAGGTCAGCTGTGGGTGGTCCCTGCTTCCACCCGATGCCATGGATCCTACCTGATGCTTACGTTACTGCCAGTTGAGGAACAGGTAGTGGCTTTGCTATTAGAAGGTTTAACTGACATGTAGGGAAGGGGGGGGGGGGGGGGTATTTGACAATTTTAAATTGGACCTGTAACATCTGATGCGTCTGTTTTAGTAACTACTGGGGCATGTATTCTTATGACTATGTTCTGCCCTTCCTCTATTATTCCTGCTAGAAGTTATGAATGAATACCTGCGCTCCTTTAAATGACTAGGAAGCCAGAGCTTTAAAGTGCCACCCAACTTCCCAGTGCCTGTCAACATGCCTAAGGCTACTTTCACACTTGCAGCGGAGTGATCCGCCAAGCAGTTCCATCGCCAGAACTGCCTGCCATATCTGGCAAAACGTATGCCAACTGATGGCATTTGTAAGACGGATCAGGATCCTGTTAAGTCTTACAAATGCATTGAAAGGTTGGATCCGTCTTTTCAGTGTCATCCGGAAAAACTGATCCGGCATTTATTTTTTCACCTTCTTTTCGGTCTGCGCATGCGCAGAATGGAAGGACGGATCCGGTATTCCAGTATATTGAATGCCGGATCCAGCACTAATACATTCCTATGGAGAAAAATGCCGGATGCGGCATTCAGGCAAGTTTTTTTTGGGCCGGAGATAAAACCCTAGCATGCTGCGATATTATCTCCGTCCTGAACAGTCAAAAAGACTGAACCGAAGACATCCTGATGCATCCTGAACGGATTGCTCTCCATTCAGAATGCATGGGGATAAAACTGATCAGTTATTTTCTGGTATAGAGCCCCTAGGACGGAACTCTATGCCGGAAAAGAAAAACGCTAGTGTGAAAGTACTCTAAAGTGGTTACCCAGGGGATACCTGGATGCGGCAGACGGGGGAAATCAGTGCAGAACTAGTTTATTTTACAGTGGTTTATTCCTTTTGTACATTTCTCTCAGCCATTGATGTAAGCAGCTCAGCCCTGTACTCACCGGGACAGCACCGCCAGCTTCTGCTCCAGCATCTGCTCCAGTTTTTGGGCTTGCTTGGACAGCCAGTGGTCAGCCCCATGCAGCTGGTAGCATCCCTCCAGCATGGTCCTGAAGTCTGCCACAAAGTCCTCAATGACGCGATACTGGCCCGAGGAAAACTTCTCCTCCATTTTCATCAAGGACATGGCTGGCGCCTCACATCTGTCTACAGGTAGCTTGCCCATCCCATCCTCCCCGGGGGCAGAAGGCTCACTGACAGCCGCGGGTCCATCTTCACAGGCTAATGTCACTGCGCCGGGCACCTGTTTCACTGACTCCGGAGACATCCCCCCGTCCTCCTCTAACGGTGACACAGTGACACTCGGCACCCCCGCCATACCGGAGTCCCAGACGTATCCGGCTGCACTCCTTCATGCCTCCCGTCTCCACCGCGGGAGTCGGTACAGCAGCAGCTGAGCACAGCCGCTAAGTGAGGATTACGGTGTACCGGAAGCACTGAGGTGAGCAACAAAACACTTCCCTGTTGCCTTTGCCCCGCCCACCACCATACTGTCTGCTTGGTGGGAACGCGTGCGCTTGTAGCCAATCACAGGGGCTTGTACAGTGAGCGCCGAAGTCGTGATGAAAGGAGAGTGCTGATTGGCTGGAAATAGAACCATGCGTAGTTAGTTGCTTGGGCAGAATAGTTTGGAGATGAAATTGGAACCAAAGCTACCTGTTACTTCCATGTGTATGAGTGACTGTAGGGCAGAGGCATCAGGAATGGCAATACTTGTATAGATGCCAGCTTGTACAGGGTTGCCACCTTTTGCAAACAGAAAAAAAGCTAAGTGAAAAAAGAAGTAAGCGACCCTCCAGATGTTATGAAACTACAACTCGCAGCCAGGGCCGATGCAAGGATTTTTGCCGCCCTAGGCAAGATAAAAATTGCCGCCCCCCCCCCCCCCCTTTATCAGATGATCTGCCTATATCATGACATCACATATGCTCCACCCCTTTCTCAGCATTTAAAGGGAACCTGTCACCTGGATTTTGGGTATAGAGCTGAGGACATGGGTTTCTAGATGGCCACTAGCACATCCGCAATACCCAATCCCCATAGCTCTGTGTGCTTTTATTGTGTTGGAGAAAGGTAAGTGGCTGAAGGGGTTTTAACCCCTTCAGCCCAGTGGGAGGGAGACACGAGGGTGGCCCACTCCTAACAACTATATAGTGCCAGGAAAATGAGTTTGTTTTCCTGGCACTATAGTGCAATTGCGGACAAGAAATACGGAACGCACATTGCCGCTTTCTGTGTTTTGCGGCTCCTTGTATCCGCAAAACACGTTGTGGACGTGTGAATGGAGCATTAATGTGAGGTAAATTAGTTTCCAATGTAGTATTAATAACTAAACAATTACATAATAAACATATTGCATTGTCTACTTACCACCAGGACAATAAGATGATCTGGTCTCTGGCTGCAGTCTGGCTCTTGGTCTGGTTCTGAGGACTCCCTTGTCACTCTCTTTCCCCCCCCCCCCCCCCTCCCTTGTCACTCTCTTTCCCCCCCCCCTCCCTTGTCACTCTCTTCTCCCCCCCCTCCCTTGTCACTCTCTTCTCCCCCCCCCTTGTCACTCTCTTCTCCCCCCTCCCTCCCTTGTCACTCTCTTCTCCCCCCTCCCTCCCTTGTCACTCTCTTCTCGCCCCCCTCCCTTGTCACTCTCTTCTCGCCCCCCTCCCTTGTCACTCTCTTCTCGCCCCCCTCCCTTGTCACTCTCTTCTCCCCCCTCCCTCCCTTGTCACTCTCTTCTCCCCTCCCTCCCTTGTCACTCTCTTCTCCCCCCTCCCTCCCTTGTCACTCTCTTCTCCCCCCTCCCTCCCTTGTCACTCTCTTCTCCCCCCTCCCTCCCTTGTCACTCTCTTCTCCCCCCTCCCTCCATTGTCACTCTCTTCTCCCCCCTCCCTCCATTGCCACTCTCTTCTCCCCCCTCCCTTATCACTCTCTTCCCTCCCCCTTGTCACTCTCTTCTCCCCCCTCCCTCCCTTGTCACTCTCTTCTCCCCCCTCCCTCCATTGTCACTCTCTTCTCCACCCTCCCTCCCTTGTCACTCTCTTCTCCCCCCTCCCTCCCTTGTCACTCTCTTCTCCCCCCTCCCTCCCTTGTCACTCTCTTCTCCCCCCTCCCTTGTCACTCTCATTCCCCCCCACTCCCTTGTCACTCTCTTCTCCCCCCCTTGTCACTCTCATTTACTCCCCCCCCCACTCCCTTGTCACTCTCATTTACACTCCCCCCCTTGTCACACTCATTTACTCCCCCCCTCCCTTGTCACTCTCATTTACTCCCCCCCTTGTCACTCTCATTTACTCCCCCCCTTGTCACTCTCATTTACTCCCCCCCTTGTCACTCTCATTTACTCCCCCCCCTTGTCACTCTCATTTACTCCCCCCCCTTGTCACTCTCATTTACTCTCTCCCCCCCCCTTGTCACTCTCATTTACTCCCCCCCTCCCTTGTCACTCTCATTTACTTCCCCCCTCCCTTGTCACTCTCATTTACTTCCCCCCACCCTTGTCACTCTCATTTACTCCCCCCCCTTGTCACTCTCATTTACTCCCCCCCCCTCCCTTGTCACTCTCATTTATTTCCCCCCTTGTCACTCTCATTTATCCCCCCCTGTCACTCTCATTTACTCCCCCCCTCTCTTGTCACTCTCCCCCCCGTCCTCCCTTGTCACTCTCCCCCCCTTGTCACTCTCATTTACTCCCCCCCTTGTCACTCTCATTTACTCCCCCCCTTGTCACTCCTCCCCCCCTTGTCACTCCTCCCCCTCCCTTGTCACTCTCATTTACTCCCCCCCTTGTCACTCTCATTTACTCCCCCCCTTGTCACTCTCATTTACTCTCTCCCCCCCCTTGTCACTCTCATTTACTCCCCCCCTCCCTTGTCACTCTCATTTACTCCCCCCCTCCCTTGTCACTCTCATTTACTCCCCCCCTTGTCACTCTCATTTACTCCCCCCTTGTCACTCTCATTTACTCCCCCCCCCTCCCTTGTCACTCTCATTTACTCCCCCCCTTGTCACTCTCATTTACTCCCCCCCCTCCCTTGTCACTCTCATTTACTCCCCCCTACCTTGTCACTCTCATTTACTTCCCCCCTCCCTTGTCACTCTCATTTACTTCCCCCCCTCCATTGTCACTCTCATTTACTCCCCCCCTCCCTTGTCACTCTCATTTACTCCCCCCCTCCCTTGTCACTCTCATTTACTCCCCCCCTCCCTTGTCACTCTCATTTACTCCCCCCTCCCTTGTCACTCTCATTTACTCCCCCCTCCCTTGTCACTCTCATTTACTCCCCCCCCTTGTCACTCTCATTTACTCCCCCCCTCCCTTGTCACTCGTCCGCCCCCTCCCTTGTCACTCTCCCCCCCTTGTCACTCTCATTTACTCCCCCCCTTGTCACTCTCATTTACTCCCCCCCTTGTCACTCCCCCCCTCCCTTGTCACTCTCATTTACTCCCCCCCTTGTCACTCTCATTTACTCCCCCCCTTGTCACTCTCATTTACTCTCTCCCCCCCCCTCCCTTGTCACTCTCATCCCCCCCCCACCTCTAATGTAGCGTGGCCGAGCTCTGTTCGGTCCGCGGTACAGGAGCATTTCCTGTACCCAGCCGGACTGACAGGAAGTGCACACTAAGTGAGCACTTCCTGTCAGTCCGGCCGGGTACAGGAAACAAAAGCTCCTGTACCGCGGACCGAACAGAGCTCGGCCACGCTACATTAGAGGCGCTTCCCTCCTGTGACTGTGAGTCCCTCTCTTCAGGCTGCGCCCGGGCGGTGCACAATCATAGACGCACCAGCCCGGGCAGTGCGGCAGTTGCCCGGTGCGGGGGACGGCCCGCCGCCGTACTTAAAAAAAGAAAACTTGCGGCAACGCTTTTTTTTTAAATCGCACGGGGCCGGCACCCCCTGCTAAATTGCGCCCTAGGCGGCTGCCTAGGTCGCCTTACAGGTGGAGCCGGCCCTGCTCCCAGCATGCACTTACTCAGCTGTTCTTGTAACTCCCACAAAAGTGAGTGGAGCATGCTAGGAGTTGTAGTTTTCTCAAAAGCTGGAGTTCCAGAGGTTGGTTTCAAATGATTTGTCACTGAAGTTGGGTAATTGTTGGGTATTAAGAATTTTTGTGCATTTTAGATATAAATACAAAGACTGTCAGTTTGTTGTCAGTCTCTTTGTCCCACTGCTGTCAGATCCACCACTCTTAGAAAGGTCTCACAGTTGGTGTAGATTTCAGGTATAAGTTACGCCAATGTTATAAATGAGGCGGGTAGGTCCGACCCTGCACATCCCACTTGTAGAGTGTCAAGTGGAGTAAAAACATTCCATAAATGTGATCATTTATGCAATTTATTAACAGCAGAATACTGGCTTTGGGGCATCCTTTAAAGGGGTTGTCCAGGTTCAGAGCTGAACCCCATCTTCACCTCTCCAGACCCTTTAACATGAGCATCAGAGCTGGATCGCGCAGGGCAAGGGCGGTTTGTTTATATTTATGACACTGCTAGGCAAAGGCTTGCGCCTAACATTGTTCCCGGTGACGTCACCGGCACTGACGGGTGAGTTTTAGCGCTTTACCATTTTACAGGCTAGGGTAGCGCTAAAGCCCGCTCATCAGCGCTGGTGACATCACCTGGCTTAATGCTAGGTGGAAGCATACGCCTAGCAGTCCCTATGGAGAGCCCGGTACGTCTCCAGATCTTCATAAAAAGCCTTTGCCGTGCGCAATTCAGCATAGGGCAAAATAGAACATGCTCTGATTCTCATATCAGGGGGAGCTGCCTGGGTGAAAATGGGGGTATGTCCCCAGGGACGAAGTGCAGAGCGAAACCCAGGTCAGGCAGCAGCACGAGGAGTGTCTAACCTTTTTTGAAATGCCTGTTATTTTAACTCGTTTGTGAGTATATTAAATAGTTTTATATCTGACCCTTGGTTACTGTGCTTCATGATTGGTACGAATCTTTAATGTTCCACAGAGGTGTCCGATAAAGAAAAAGAGGATACATGTGGTGATTGATGTTTTCCCATACCCATACATGTGAATGGCCTTGAATTAGGAAGATTACTTCCCGAATAATTGAGGCAGCGTGGTCCTACAAAAATACCGTACATTGACTGATTATGATTCTACCCACTTCACACTTGGGACCTGCAGCGCCAGCACTACAGGCAACGTACCGGAGATTATTTATTTTTATTGGTAATTTATTGCCTCTGCCGATGATTTTTTTTTCTACCGGCTATAATACTAATGAGCACTTCCATTGTCGGGCGCTCATTAGTACAGCCTTTACCTCCCGCACCCTCCCCCGCTTGTGTTAAGAAAAAAAAAAAGAACTCGCCTCCTCCCTTTGATCGTGCTGCTGTGAACACTCGCTGCTGACTGGATGTGCAGGACAGGACCTACGAGATGTCATCACACTGCAGCAAGTGTTCACCGTGGAGCGGTCAAATGGAGGTGAGTTATTTTTTTTTTTTTTTTTTTATAGAGAATAGAAGGGGTCATTACTATTACTGGGGGGGCTGTAATGGGGGCACTATTAATTCTAAAGGGGCACTAATGCGGGCATTAATATTACTGAGAGGGCTCTAATTGGGGCACTGTTAATCAGTGTCGGACTGGGGTGCCTAAGGCCCACCAGTAAAATTTATTTTGGGGGCCCACCGTTGTGAGGGATGAGAATCCATTTTGTATAAACATGTCCTCCATCTTGTACATATGTGGAAAAATTTATGAACCAGCTGACAGAACGTAGGGAGCCTCAGTGTATAAAAATCAAATGTTCCTAGCTGCAAGGCCAAGGTAAGCATCCCCCTTGCTTCCTTATCAGAGTCTGACATACAAGAAAGAGTTATGTTTCTACTGAATTCGGGATGCGCTGCTAACGAATACTAACTTTGAATTATTAGAAGTTTTTAACCATTAAAGACTAAGGCCCCTTTCACACGAGCGAGTATTCCGCGCGGATGCGATGCGGGAGGTGAACGCATTGCACCCGCACTGAATACCGACCCATTCATTTCTATGGGGCTGTGCACACGAGCGGTGATTTTCACGCATCACTTTTGCGTTGCGTGAAAATCGCAGCATGCTCCTCTTTGTGCGTTTTTCACGTAACGCAGGCCCCATAGAAATGAATGGGGTTGCGTGAAAATCGCAAGCATCCGCAAGCAAGTGCGGATGCGGTGCGATTTTCACGCACGGTTGCTAGGAGACGATCGGGATGGAGACCCGAACCTTGATATTTTCCCTTATAACATGGTTATAAGGGAAAATAATAGCATTCTGAATACAGAATGCTAAGTAAAACAGGGCTGGAGGGGGTTAAAAAAAATAAAAAATCATTTAACTCACCTTAATCCACTTGCTCGCGATGCCGGGCATCTTCGTCTGACTCTTTTACTGTATAGGACCTGCGGAGAGCATTAACTATAGTTTAAGGACCTGGGATGACGTCACTCCGGTCATCACATGGTACGTCACATGATCTTTTACCATGGTGAATCACCATGGTAAAAGATCATGTGACGTACCATGTGATGACCAGAGTGACGTCATCCCAGGTCCTTAAACTATAGTTAATGCTCTCCACAGGTCCTATACTGTAAAAGAGTCAGACGGAGATGCCCGGCATCGCGAGCAAGTGGATTAAGGTGAGTTAAATGATTTTTTTTTTTTTTTAACCCCCTCCAGCCCTGTTTTACTTAGCATTCTGTATTCAGAATGCTATTATTTTCCCTTATAACCATGTTATAAGGGAAAATAATACTATTTACAGAACACCGATCCCAAGCCCGAACTTCTGTGAAGAAGTTCGGGTTTGGGTACCAAACACGCGCGATTTTTCTCACACGAGTGCAAAACGCATTACAATGTTTTGCACTCGCGCGGAAAAATCGCGGGTGTTCCCGCAACGCACCCGCACATTTTTCCGCAACGCCCGTGTGAAAGAGGCCTAATTCTTTTAGTATGGTGCGGAAGTATTGCCTTTTATGAATAACCAATCAAATCATTAGTTTCGCTTTCCACCCCTTCGGTGGTGTGTCAGATTTGTCTGTGATAATCTGTGTTATAAAATGTATGCTTTTATGGAGTAAAGGAGAGAAATTGATTCCGCAGTGTGTATGTGTCAGATCTCTGAACGGTCATAAAGAAAACTTCAATTAGAACCCCGACAGTCATAGAGGTGGGGGTTTTGCCCCAACAAAACTTTGCGCCCAACGTGGGGCTCGACTAAAGGACACTTCATTGATCTCCCGACAACTTGGATAATCCGGACCGGGACGGACATACAGTCAGGTCCATAAATATTGGGACATTGACACAATTCTAACATTTTTGGCTCCATACACCACCACAATGGATTTGAAATGAAACAAATAAGATGTGCTTTAACTGCAGACTGTCAGCTTTAATTTGAGGGTATTTACATCCAAATCAGGTGAACGGTGTAGGAATTACAACAGTTTGCATATGTGCCTCCCACTTGTTAAGGAACCAAAAGTAATGGGACAATTGGCTTCTCAGCTGTTCCATGGCCAGGTGTGTGTTATTCCCTCATTATCCCAATTACAATGAGCAGATAAAAGGTCCAGAGTTCATTTCAAGTGTGCTATTTGCATTTGGAATCTGTTGCTGTCAACTCTGAAAATAAGATCCAAAGAGCTGTCACTATCAGTGAAGCAAGCCATCATTAGGCTGAAAAAAAACAAAACAAAGCCATCAGAGAGATAGCAAAAACATTAGGCATGGCCAAAACAACTGTTTGGAACATTCTGAAAAAGAAGGAACGCAACGGTGAGCTCAGCAACACCAAAAGACCCGGAGGACCACGAAAACAACTGTGGTGGATGACTGAAGAATTCTTTCCCTGGTGAAGAAAACACCCTTCACAACAGTTGGCCAGATCAAGAACACTCTCCAGGAGGTAGGTGTATGTGTGTCAAAGTCAACAATCAAGAGAAGACTTCACCAGAGTGAATTCAGAGTGTTCACCACAAGATGTAAACCATTGTTGATGTTGATGTTCCTGGAGGGATACACCAAATGGAAAAGGACTTAGGAAAACTAGAGGAATGGTCAAAAATATGGCAACTAAAATTTAATGTTGATAAGTGCAAGATAATGCACCTGGGCCGTAAAAACCCAAGAGCAGAATATAAAATCAGTGATACAGTCCTAACCTCAGTATCTGAGGAAAGGGATTTAGGGGTCATTATTTCAGAAGACTTAAAGGCAGGCAGACAATGTCATAGAGCAGCAGGAAATGCTAGCAGAATGCTTGGGTGTATAGGGAGAGGCATTACTAGTAGAAAGAGGGAGGTGCTCATGCCGCTCTACAGAGCACTAGTGAGACCTCATTTGGAGTATTGTGCTCAGTACTGGAGACCATATCTCCAGAAGGATATTGATACTTTGGAGAGAGTTCAGAGAAGAGCTACTAAACTGGTACATGGATTGCAGGATAAAACTTACCAGGAAAGATTAAAGGACCTTAACATGTATAGCTTGGAAGAAAGACGAGACAGAGGGGATATGATAGAAACTTTTAAATACATAAAGGGAATCAACAAAGTAAAAGAGGAGAGAATATTTAAAAGAAGAAAAACTGCTACAAGAGGACATAGTTTTAAATTAGAGGGGCAAAGGTTTAAAAGTAATATCAGGAAGTATTACTTTACTGAGAGAGTAGTGGATGCATGGAATAGCCTTCCTGCAGAAGTGGTAGCTGCAAATACAGTGGAGGAGTTTAAGCATGCATGGGATAGGCATAAGGCCATCCTTCATATAAGATAGGGCCAGGGGCTATCCATAGTATTTAGTATATTGGGCAGACTGGATGGGCCAAATGGTTCTTATCTGCCGACACATTCTATGTTTCTATGTTTCTATGTTTCTATTGGTGAGCCTCAAAAACAGGAAGGCCAATGGAACTGGTTCTCTTGTATTTATTGATGATGTGACTGCTGACAAAAGCAGCAGGATGAATTCTGAAGTGTTTCGGGCAACATTATCTGCTCATATTCAGCCAAATGCTTCAGAACTTATTGGACGGCGCTTCACAGTGCAGATGGACAATGACCCAAAGCATACTGCAAAAGCAACCAAAGAGTTTTTTAAGGGAAAGAAGTGGAATGTTATGCAATGGCCAAGTCAATCACCTGACCTGAATCCGATTGAGCATGCATTTCACTTACTGAAGACAAAACTGAAGGGAAAATGCCCCAAGAACAAACAGGAACTGAAGATAGTTGCAGTAGAGGCCTGGCAGAGCATCACCAGGGATGAAACCCAGCATCTGGTGATGTCTATGCGTCCCAGACCTCAGGCTGTAATTGACTGCAAAGGATTTGCAACCAAGTATTAAAAAGTGAAAGTTTGATGTATGATTATTATTTTGTCCCATTACTTTTGGTTCCTTAACAAGTGGGAGGCACATATGCAAACTGTTGTAATTCCTACACAGTTCACCTGATTTGGATGTAAATACCCTCAAATTAAAGCTGACAGTCTGCAGCTAAAGCACATCTTGTTTGTTTTATTTCAAATCCATTGTTCTGGTAGAGTTGAAGAGCAATGGGCAATAATTTTAGGTAACCCAAAGGTTATAAGACAGCCTAAACATTGGTCCAGGAAAGAGGAGGTAAGGAGGGTCTGAAGAATGTGGACAGAGTGTTGGAGAAGGAAGGGAGGAAGTATGGGAATCTTAACCCTAGGAGTACTAGTACGGTGGCACCCTGATTTAGGTAGGAAGCTCAGAGGAAGCTAGTCTGGGAAAGATTCAGAAGAAAACATTGTGGTTGGATAAAGGATCATGGATGTAAAGAAGTGGTTAATATATGGATAAAAGTAGCTCATGATGTTTCAACTGAGGGATGAAGAGGAGAAGCCCAGCATGCAGGCTCGGGGGAGGCAGCTCACACTGCAGCCTCATTAGTTAACCCCTTGTTATGTAACAGCTGTGGGATTCACAAGAGAAACCGTTTTTTGTCCTTGAATCTGAGCCAGTTAACTAAAGATAAAAGACAGTACGGTTGTTAGGCTAATTTTACACTGGCGTTTTGGATTTCCGTTTGTGAGATCCGTTCAGGGCTCTCACAAGCGGTCCAAAATGGATCAGTTTTGCCCTAATGCATTCTGAATGGAAAAGGATCCGCTCAGAATGCATCAGTTTGCCTCCATTTCGCTTTGGAGGCGGAGACGTTTTGGTGTCCGTCTGATGAAACTGAGCCAAACAGATCCGTTCTGACACACAATGTAAGTCAATGGGAACGGGTCCGTTTTCTATGAGGCAATCTGGCACAATAGAAAACGGATCCGTCCTCCATTGACTTTCAATGGTGTTCAAGACGGATCCGTCTTGGCCAGGGGTGTCAAACTCAAATTCATCGGGGGCCGCATCAGCAGTTTGGTCACCCTCAAAGGGCCGGAAAACTTACAGTTACTTGGCTTGGCCCTTGGGGATCTCGGACGCCACTTTCACACTTTGGCCGGGGGCTCGGTGGAGCTGATGAGGTGTTTTATCCTAATGAGAAAGATTTCATAATAAGTATTTGGAGAAGGTGCAGAGGGATAGCAGAGCAGGGAGAGGCTGGTGCTGCTACTAGGGGGTCATACCATGGGGGAGTAATAAAGCCCACCATAATGCCCCCCCAGTAGTAATAATTCTCCTTATAATGTGACAGTGCAAAAAATACCCCCTTGTAATGCCCGCATTTGAGCTAATGTTCTCATAGTGCCCCCATAATGTGCCAGTATAAAATACCCCTATATAGTGCCCCTAGTAAATGACCCCATAGTGCTCCACACCCTCCTTCCTCCTAGTGCCCCCCATAATGTACCAGTATAAAATGCTCCAGTAGATGCCCTCAGTGTCCCCCATAATTTGTAAGTATAAAATACCCCATAATTTGTAAGAGCCCCTCTGTGCCAGTAATAACAGCCCCCAGTAATAAGAGCCCCTCTGTGTCAGTAATAACAGCCCCCAGTAATAACAGCCCCTCTGTGCCAGTAATAACAGCCCCCAGTAATAACAGCCGCTCTGTGCCAGTAATAACAGCCCCCAGTAATAAGAGCCCCTCTGTGCCAGTAATAACAGCCCCCAGTAATAACAGCCCCTCTGTGCCAGTAATAACAGCCCCCGCCAGTAATAACAGCCCCCCTTTGCCAGTAATAACAGCCCCCCCTTTGCCAGTAATAACAGCCCCCCCTTTTCCAGTAATAACAAACAGCCCCCCCTTTGCCAGTAATAACAGCCCCCGCCAGTAAAAGTATTGTACATAATTAAAAAAAAACCACATACTTACCTCCATGTCAGTGATGCGATGCAGGCCTCTTCTGGTCTGTGTCCCACGCTGTATGGCCCAGGCAGCGCGATGACGCCATCGCGCCGCCTGCGCCGGCCTCTGATAGGCTGCAGGCACTAGGCCGGCAGCCTATCAGAGGAAGGGAAAGGGACACGCCTCTCCCTCCCCTACCGCAGCACAGGCAGGCATCTGTATCGCTGTCCTGAGGACGGCGATACAGATGACTGGAGATGAGCGCTTCCACAATGGAAGCGCTCATCTCCCTGTGCCCTGCCGCTGCCGCCAGCTCGCTCGCTGCCCGGGCCACATGATGAGGTCTGGCGGGCCGGATTCGGCCCGCGGGCCTTGTGTTTGATACCCGTGGTCTTGGCTATGTTACAGATAATACAAACGGATCCGTTCTGACCGGATGCAGATGTTTGTATTATCTGAACGGGTCCGTCTGTGCAGAACCATGACGGATCCGCACCAAACACGAGTGTGAAAGTAGCCTTACCCAATTGTTAGTTAAAGAAAACCTGCCAGAACCTCTTTTAGGGACTGATGTTTTGCAAGCTCTGGGAGCCGTAAGAAGGTACCTGGAATCATTGTGGATGGAAGGTATGTGTCACCGAGGTTCCTGGCCTCGGTGAAGTAAGCGCCGGTATTTTATGTGTCAGCAGCAGCTAATGCTAATTGACACCTTGAGATTTAGCATGACTGTCATAGCTGATCCGGGACGGCTCTTACTGGGAGTAGTCAAAGTGCTGGGTGGGTGACTACTCCCCATGTTCCAGGCTGGGTTTTGCCAGGCATAAAAAACAGCAAGCACTGCCAGGTGTGGTGGATTTATCTTCCTCTGACAGTGGAGCTCAAGAGACTGTGCTGTGAACTGAGGGCTGTGCTGGGATTTGAGGTTTGAGCCGGGCTGGAGGACTCATAGAAACATAGAATGTGTCGGCAGATAAGAACCATTTGGCCCATCTAGTCTGCCCAATATACTGAGTACTATGGATAGCCCCTGGCCCTATCTTATATGAAGGATGGCCTTATGCCTATCCCATGCATGCTTAAACTCCTTCACTGTATTTGCAGCTACCACTTCTGCAGGAAGGCTATTCCATGCATCCACTACTCTCTCAGTAAAGTAATACTTCCTGATATTACTTTTAAACCTTTGCCCCTCTAATTTAAAACTATGTCCTCTTGTAGCAGTTTTTCTTCTTTTAAATATTCTCTCCTCTTTTACCTTGTTGATTCCCTTTATGTATTTAAAAGTTTCTATCATATCCCCTCTGTCTCGTCTTTCTTCCAAGCTATACATGTTAAGGTCCTTTAATCTTTCCTGGTAAGTTTTATCCTGCAATCCATGTACCAGTTTAGTAGCTCTTCTCTGAACTCTCTCCAAAGTATCAATATCCTTCTGGAGATCTGGTCTCCAGTACTGAGCACAATACTCCAAATGAGGTCTCACTAGTGCTCTGTAGAGCGGCATGAGCACCTCCCTCTTTCTACTGGTAATTCCTCTCCCTATACACCCAAGCATTCTGCTAGCATTTCCTGCTGCTCTATGACATTGTCTGCCTACCTTTAAGTCTTCTGAAATACTCAGGCCCCTCTAAAGGCGAACAGGCTTTCTATGGAATTGATGAGGCTGAACTGCTAACAGGGTGTTAATTAACACACGGGAGAAAAGGTGACTTTTATTGTTTATGGACTTTCTTTTTGTGTGAACAAACACCAAGCCACCTGCGTTTTGTGATACACCTTATCTGCATTTTGTTATACACCAATGTGTGAATAAACACCACTGTTTGATTCAAGAACTGTGTACTTTGCCTCTATACTGCATCCGCTAGTCCTAACTACCAGAGTGAATCCCCACAATTGGTGGAGGATGCGGGCAAGTGCACTGAGGCTGGCGTGAACGCCGATATATTTCTGGGTTTGCATTTTTGGGCACAGTTGTATGTCGTACATCAAACCAGCTGTATTTCAGGGAGAAGCTACCTCGAGACCAGTGGGCTGAGGTCGTCGCTCCATTCCTGGCATCCGATTCCCAGCGGGTGTATTTCGACTTGCCGGACGATAAAGCGGCTGACTACCAAAAAGTAAAGGGTGAGATTTTGGCAAGACTGGGGGGTGAATGTCTTGGTCCGGGCCCAGCGGGTACATCAGTGGGGGTTTAAGCCGTCTGAGCCCGCGAGACCCCAGTATTATGACTTACTCCACCTTTTGCAAAAGTGGCTACAGCCGGATGTGCTGAGTCCCACGGCTATGCTGGATAGACTATTGGCTGACATATTCTGGTGGGTGCTGCCACCCCCTCTCCAGCACTGGATCGGCCAGGTATCTCCTGGAAATGGTGGACCTGGTGGCCACCAAGCATCTCAAGGGGGGGTTCTTTTGGGAGGAGGGCAGGCAAACTCCAGAACTCCCCACCCCAGGCCCACCGGTATGAGACAATGAAACATCCCCCCGGGAGGTTCCCCCTGTGGGCCGGACCCAGTTAATCTGCTGGCAGTGTCAGGAACCTGGCCACACCAGGGCTGAGTTTCCTCATCGGATTGAGCCCATGGACACTAATTGTGGTTACCGACAATCGCTATATGCTAGGAAACTGTGTGCCACAGGTACCCCGGAGGCTCTAGACCACTTATGCCAGGTGCAAATGGGAGACACTCAAGCGGTGGCGCTGCTGGACTTAGGGAGCTTGGTGACCCTGGTAAGGGCTACCCTGGGGCGGTCCGCTGAGTATACTGGCCGGAAAGTTGTGCTGTGCATTCATGGAGACTTGAAAGACTACCCCACCGCGCTGGTGTCTATAACCATAGTGGCCGGCAGGTGGACCCACGAAGTGGCAGTCGCCACAAATCTCCACTATGAACTCATAATATCGAGAGACTTTCCCTGCCCTATGGCTGGTTGTGAGAGTTAAGGATACCCCTGAGACAGGAATAAGCCCAGGAGATTGACCCTGTTCAGGGGGACGACCAGAACCCTGGGAACCTGAGGCCGAAGTGCCAGCAGAAGGGGTGACCGCCACTTCGGTGGAAGAGGGGTAGACAACCCTGCGTAGGGTAATAGTGGTAGACGTGGAGGAGTTGCCACTGGGTCCTGGGTTGGCAGACCTCAACGTCTCCGCCGAAAATTTTGGTACAGCCCAACGCCAAGACCCAACCCTATCCCGGGCCTGGGAGAATATGGTAATACTTGATGGTGTACCCCAACAACCTGGGGCCGAGTCGATGTTTCCCCGTTTTGTGGTCCACCAGAATATGCTATATCAGGTAAACCAGCTGCTTAGTGGACCTGTTGAACAATTGGTGGTGCCTGGGGCCTATCGAAAACTCGTGTTAAAGTTAGCCCACCAACATGTTCTCGGGGGTCATCTGGGACTGTAGAAGACACAGGACCGGATACTACAATGGTTTTACTGGCCCAGTGTCTTTAGAGAGGTGGATGACTTTTGTGAGTCTTGCCCGACCTGCCAAACCACTAGCCCTCAGCACCTGTTCTGCAGTCCCTTAGTGCCCCTCCCAATTATCGAGGTACCATTTGAGAGAATCGCTATGGATCTCGTAGGCCCAGTATCAAAGTCCGCTAGGGAACACCAACACATCTTGGTCGTCCTGGACTACGCCACTCAGTACTCGGAGGCGGTGCCACTGCGACATACAACGGCCAAACTCATAGCAAAATAGTTAATGGAGATGTTTTCCCGAGTGGGGCTACCCAAAGAGGTTCTGACTGACCAGGAGACTCCTTTTATGTCCAAGCTCATGGGGGAGCTCTGTAAGTTGCTAAATATCAAACAGATACGGATAGCCGTCTATCACCCGCAAACTGACTGCCTAGTAGGAAGATTTAATCAAACGTTAAAAACTATGTTAAAGCGAGTAGTAGCTAAGGATGGAAAGGACTGGGACCTCCTTCTGCCCTATCTTATGTTCGCAGTGTGAGAAGTACCCCAGGCCTCTACTGGGTTCTCATCCTTCAAACTACTATGTGGCAGACATCCACGTGGTCTGTTGGACATAGCGAAAGAGGAGTGGGACAACCCACACCATATAAAGGTGTTGTTGAATACGTCACCCAGATGCATGAACATATGGAAACTGTGTTGCCGCTGGTAAAGGAACATATGGAGGCAGCTCAGCGAGCTCAAAGTCAGGTGTATAATCTGCAGGCTCGGGTCCGGATCTTTAACCCGGGAGGTCGGGTTTTGGTTCTGGCACCGACAGTGGACAGTAAGTTACTGGCTAGGTGATAGGGACCCTACGAGGTACTCGAAAAGGTTGGAGAAATAAACTATACTACAAGGTACACCAGCCAGGGCGGCGGAAGCCGGAGCAGGTGTACCATATGAATTTACTCAAACCGTGGCAGGATAGGGAGACCAGTACTGACAATAGCCCGCGGCCAAGTTTTCTAGGGGGACAGGTTCAGGCCCCTAAGTCTGATGTGAGGGAAGCGGTTGCCACAGTGAACATTGCTGACAGCCTCTCCTCTAAACAGACTCAGGAGGCCAGGGAGTTCGTCAGCAGGAACACAGATGTATTCTCAGACCTCCATGGACGCACTTCCATAATCCAGCATGATATTGTCACTGAGCCTCAGGCCAAAATCCAGTTGAAACCATACCGGGTACCCGAGGCTCGGCGATAGGCCATCTCTGAGGAAGTACAACTAATGCAGCAACTAGACGTCATCGAGGAGTCTAGAAGTTAGTGGGTCAGCCCTATAGTACTGATACCCAAACCAGATGGGACGTGGTGGTTTTCTAACGATTTTTCAAAAATTAAACAAGGTATCTAAGTTCAACGCGTATCCCATGCCCCGTGTAGATGAGCTGATTGAGAGGTTAGGACAAGCCCGGTATTTTTCTGTTTAGGATCTCACCAAAGGGTACTGGCAGGTACCCTTAACGGAGGCTGCCAAAGATAAAATGGCCTTCATCACACCGGAGGGGCTGTACCAGTATAAGGTGTTACCCTTTGGTCTGCATGGCGCACCCGCCACTTTCCAAAGGCTAATGGACATTGTACTGCAACCACATCGTCGGTACGCTTCGGCTTACCTGGACGATATTGTCATCCACAGTACTGACTGGGAAAGTCACCTGCCCAAAGTGCAGGCTGTAGTAGACTGCCTTCGAAAAGCTGGACTAACCGGTAACCCCAAAAAATGTGCGGGGTTAGAGGAGACAAAATACCTGGGGTATGTCATTGGGCGCGGAGTGATCAAACCCCAAGTAAACAAAATTGAGGCGATAATAAATTGGCCCGACCTGTCACCACTGAACAAGTAAAGTCGTTCCTAGGAATGATAGGCTATTACATGAGATTTGTTCCCCACTTTGCCACTATAGCCGCGCCCTTGACAGAGCACTTGAAGGGACGAAAATCAGTAATGGTTCGCTGGGATGAGCTGGCGGAAGAGGCTTTTTCCACTTTGAAGTCAGCCCTGTGCGGGTCACCGGTTTTGGTGACGCCCAACTTCAATAGGGAGTTTGTGGTACAGACAGATGCCTCCAAAGTAGGCCTCGGTGCTGTACTCTCTCGTTGTCTTTTTAAGACGCAAGCTCACCCCAGCTGAAACCAGGTATAGTATAGTTGTCACGGGACGCCGCCGTCGGCGTCCCGGCTCTGTGCAGGAGATAGGGGGCAGGATGGACCGGCCGCGCACGTCTCCTCAGCGCGGCCGGAGTCCTCAGTTCCTCCGGCAACCAGGGGAGGTCTGAGCACCGAGCTGGGCACTCGGTGCTCAGCTGTATTCAGCAGCGTGGGTCATGTGAAGCTGGCCACGTCACATGACCCCAGCTAGTCGGTATTTAACAGGCAGCCTGCTGGCCCCGGGTTGCCTGTTAATTAGGTTAATTTGCGATTCTGTTACCTGGCATACTTACCTGTTCCTGTGTTCCCTGACGATCCTCTGCCTGCTCCTCGTGTACCTCGCTGCTCTCCTGGTATTCAGACCCCGGCTTCCACCTGACGAATCTCTGCGAACTCCTGTGGTACTTTATGACTCTCCTAGTATTTGATCCCGGCTTCTCCTGACTATTCTCTGCTTACTCCATTTGTACTTCGTTGCTCTCTTGGTATTGACTCGGTCCGTTCACTATCCGTTGTTTGTCTTGTCTGTCCTCCCAGCACGTATTCTAAGCTAGGGACTGCCGTCCAGTTGTCCCCTGTCATCAGGACTTGTGACGCAAGTAGGCAGGGCCAGGGGTGAGGGTGGAGCGCAGTAGTCACTATCCTCCCCCCTGTGTGTGTGTGTACGTGACCATTACAGATTAACAGGCCCTACCTAACCACTGTATCATGAATCCTCTAGTGACCCTGACAGATCATGTTTCTAACCTGACGCAGATGGTGCAGGAGCTTGGGGAGAAACTCAGTTCTTTTGAGTTAGGACAAGGTTCTTCCATTCCTCAGGCCTCCAGTCCGCATTTAGAGCCTCAGATTAAGCTTCCTGAACCCTTTTCTGGAGATTGGAGGAAGTTTATTTTCTTTAAGGAAAATTGTAAACTTTATTTCCGTTTGCGCCCCTTGTCCTCCGGCCCTGAGAGTCAACGTGTGGGCATTGTCATTTCCCGATTACAGGGTGATCCCCAGGAGTGGGCGTTCTCTTTACCAGTTGTTTAGCATCAGTAGAGGTTTTTTTTCAGGCCCTAGGTACCCTGTATGATGAACCAGACAGGGCACTGGTAGCCGAGACTGCTCTAAAGGCACTGGTTCAAGGCGATCAACCTGCGGAGGAGTATTGCACCCAATTGAGAAGGTGGTGTGTTCCCTCAGGGTGGAATGAACCAGCCCTTAAGAGTCAGTTCACGTCAGGTCTGTCTGATAACCTAAAGGGTCTTCTAGTGAGTTATCAGCTTCCTGAGACTCTAGAGGAGATGATGACCCTAGTTGTTCGACTTGACCGACGGGTTAGAGAGAGACGACAGGAACGACAGTTCTCTTCTCAGATGGTGGTCTAGCCTGGGGTCTGTCCCAGGAACAAAGCTGAGGTCTCTTCCGAAGAACCCATGCAGGTCGGCATGACCCGAGGGATATCCCTGGGTGTAAATAAATGGCCGGGTAAGGTCTTTATTGACTCTGGCTCAGCGGCCAGCTTTATTGATTGTGAGTACGCTATAAGACTGGGTAGTCAAATTTTTGTTCTACCTACGCCTATCCACATCATGGCTATCGACGCCACTCCCCTGGTAGGTGGTACGGTGAGGTTGTGTACCTCAGAGATTTCTTTAACCGTGGGTGTGTGCCACTCTGAGAAATGTTCCCTGTTAGTCCTGGAGAACTTACCGGTCGAGGTGGTACTGGGGTTGCCTTGGTTGCAATTACACAACCCCACTATAGATTGGTCCAGGGGGTAATTGGTGAAATGGGGACCTAAGTGCGACTCGTGCTTGTCTGTGGTACAGGCTGGGGTCTCAGTAGAATCTGATACATTACCCACAGTCATTATGGAATATTCAGATGTGTTATCATTGAGCCCGGAGGCTCTACCACCCCATAGACCTTATGATTGTGCCATAGAATTAGTAGAAGGTGCCAGGTTTCCTAAGGGGCGTATTTATAATCTTTCTAAGCCTGAACGCGAGGCCATGGATGATTATATTAAGGAAAGCCTCAGTAAGGGGCACATTAGACCCTCTGTCTCTCGAATGGGGTTGAGGTTTTTCGTTAAGATGAAGGATGGTGGTCTTAGACCTTGTATCGATTACCGGAAATTAAATAAGATCACTATCCAGAATAGATACTCCCTCCCATTGATTCCAGATTTATTTAACCAGGTACTGGGGGCAACCTGGTTTTCTAAAATTGACCTGAAAGGGGCATATAACCTAATCCGAATCAAGGAGGGAGACGAATGGAAGACGGCGTTCAATACTCCGGCTGGACACTTTGAATATCAGGTTATGCCTTTTGGACTCAGCAATGCCCCAGCTGTGTTCCAAAACTTTATGAATGATATTCTCAGGGAGTTCTTGGGTAAATTTGTCATTGTCTATCTTGACGACATTTTCATATTTTCCCCTGATTTCAAATCTCATGTGTTTCATGTTAGACAAGTATTGGAGGTGTTGAGGGAGAATCAGTTATCCGCTAAACAAGAGAAATGTGTCTTTGGTGTACAGGAGATACTATTTCTAGGTCATGTCCTGACTCCTCACACCTTCAAAATGGACCCTAGTAAGGTACTAGCAATTAAGGAATGGGTAAGACCTTCATCCTTAAAGGCCTTACAACGTTTCTTAGGATTTGCCAATTACTACCGTAAATTCATGAAGAATTTTTCAGTAATTGCTAAACCGTTGACCGACCTCACTAAGAAAGGGGCGGATTTGGAGGATTCGTTTACTGAGGCCATTACTTCATTTAAAACCCTAAAGAAGGCATTCAGTAGTGCTCCCATTCTGATCCAGACAGATTAGGAAAGACCTTTTATTGTGGAGGTGGATGTGTCCGAGGACTGGGCAGGAGCGGTCCTTTCACAAGGTCCTGCTAGCCTTACTAACCTGAGACCTTGTGCCTTCTTTTCCAGAAAATTTTCCCCCACCGAGAGAAACGATGACATAGGGAATCGGGAGTTTCTGGCCATTAAATGGGCGTTTGAGGAGGGGAGGCATTTTCTAGAAGGGGCAAGACATTGTGTTACTGTTGTCACTGACCATAAGAACCTAATGTTTCTCGAGTCTGGTTGAGGTTGAATCCCCGTCAGGCAGGGGCGTACATAGAAATCACTGGGCCCCATAGCAAAAATCTGAATTGGGCCCCTTAACCCCGCCCACTACCCACAATGGCCCATCCCACTTCCTGACCTGGCTCCTCCCATGCCACACCCCCATTAAATAAATTTATACATGACCTACTGAAACTGTTAGGGATAAACATTTTTTTTTTATTATTAACCAACTTTGTTGCAGTAACGTATAAAATGTACATGTATTTTCCAATAAGGATTTTTTCTGTTTGTTTGCGTTTTGATAGTGAAAAAAAATTCTAAATTGGGGGAAAAAAAAGGTTTTACTTTTTTGTCGGCATATTTGGACCCCTATAACTTTTTTGCAATTATGTATACGGAACTATATGGGGGCTCAAATTTTGCGGGGCGATCTGAACTTTCCATTGATACCATTCTGGGGTGTTTATGACTTTGTGATCACTTTTTATTTAAATTTATTGTGGAAAAGGAAGCGACCAAAAACAGCTAATCCGCCTTTTGGACTCTTTTTTTCTGTTTTGCTGTTTGCCATATGGGGAATATTTTTTTATATTTTCATACAATGGGCATGTCACTTGCCAGGCTTGCCAGAGTGGGCACAGGACAGTGGACACAGATGGGCCATGTCACTTGCCAGGCTTTAGCAGAGTGGGCACAGGACAGTGGACACAGGGCGCAATATGTATGCCACACAACTAAGTGAGTGCATGGCAGGAGCACATACACAGCACTCCTCCTGCCTCTGTCCACTGTGCTAAAGCCGGACCTAAGCCATCCTCCACATCTTAACCCCTTTGCTACCTGCGCCATTTTGTCATCACTTCTCCTACCCCAAACCCCTTTAACTCCTTGCTGCTGATGCTGAGTGTGCACATATGCGCATGTGTTTGTGTGTGTGGGGGGGGTTTGGCTGGTTTGTGAAATATAATTTGGTGGCTATGTGCACACTCAGCATTAGCAGCAAGGAGTTAGAGGGGTTAATATCCATCCAACCCCACCTAATGCCCTCCAAAATGCCCAGGGAGGGGTTGTTAGGAAGGAGTAGGTGTAGGAGGAAAGCACACTGTCATCTATGAGCCCCCCCAACCCCTAATGCCCCCCAAAAATCTCAGGACAGTGTGCTTTCTTCCTTCTCCCCCATGGGAAAAGGCTCAAAGTACTCAGAAAGTCACATGACCACAGCTAGTCGGTATTTACCACGCACCCTGCTGGCCACAGGTTGCCTGTTAATTAGGTTCATTTGCGATTCTGTTACCTGGCATACTTACCTGTTCCTGTGTTCCCTGACGATCCTGCCTGCTCCTCGTGTACTGCGCTGCTCTCCTGGTATTCCGACCCTGGCTTCCACATGACGATTCTCTGCAAACTCCTGTAGTACTTTATTACTCTCCTGGTATTTGACCACGGCTTCTCCTGACTATTCTCTGCTTACTCCATTTGTACTTCGTTGCTCTCTTGGTATTGACTCGGTCCATTCACTATCCGTTGTTTGTCTTGTCTGTCATCCCAGCACGTATTCTAAGCTAGGGACTGCCGTCCAGTTGTCCCCTGTCATCAGGACTTGCAAGGCAAGTAGGCAGGGCCAGGGGTGAGGGTGGACCGCAGTGGTCACTACCCCCCCCCCCCCCCTGTGTGTGTGTGTGTACATGACCGTTACAATAGTGGAAAGAGAGTGCCTGAAGTGGGCACTCAAGTCTCTCCGCCACTATTTGTTGGGGAGAAAGTTCCGCATTGTGACTGACAACTCCCCTCTCAAGTGGATGAACCAGGCCAAAGAGAGAAATGCCCGAGTCACCAGGTGGTTCCTGTCCATACAGAAAGTTCTCAGTGGAACACAGGGCAGGCCGGTTGCAGGGAAACGCGGATGCCCTCTCCCGGGTATACTGTATGGCAGGTGTTCACCTCCTCAGGGTTTAACAAAGGGTAAGAAGGTACCTGGAATCATCGTGGATGGAAGCTATGTGTCACCAAGGTTCCTGGCCTTGGTTAAGTAAGAGCCGGTATTTTATGTGTCAGCAGCAGCTATTGCTAATTGACACCTTCAGATTTAGCATGGCTGTCATAGCTGATCCGGGACGGCTCTTACTGGGAGTAGTCAAAGTGCTGGGTGGGTGACTACTCCCCATGTTCCAGGCTAGGCTTTGCCAGGCATAAAAACCAGCCAGCACTGCCAGGTGTGGTGGATTTACCTCCCTCTGACAGTGGATCTTAGGAGTCTTTTTGCTGTGAACTGAGGGCTATGCTGGGATTTGAGGTTTGAGCCGGGCTGGGAGGACTCAGGCCCCTCTAAATGTGATTAGGCCACCTATAGGCTTGATAAGGCTGAACTGCTAACAGGGTGTGAATTAACACCCAGGAGAAAAAGTGACTTTTATTCTTTATGGGCTTTCTTTGTGTGTGAACAAACACCAAGCCAGTTGCGTTTTGTGATACACCTTATCTGCATTTTATTATACACCAATGTATGAATAAACCCTGCTGTTTGATTCAAGAACTGTGTACTTTGCCTCTATACTGCATCCGCTAGTCCTAACTACCAGAGCGAATCCCCAGAGAGCCCACATACACATACCCCAATGGCACTATCCGTGTAGATTTCAAGGCCCCAGAGGAAGTATTATGTTCCTTAATAGCGACACTGGCCCTGCCTGAGACTGAACCATCATAATTAACTCTTGTAGACCAGGCTGTTTTTGAGGTGGTACCGAAGGATTTATGGGCAACATCAAAAACAGACATAGGGAAACTCCCCGTGTCTCCGGTCACTGCGCATCTTAAGCCAGGATGTTAGCCCCCTGAAGTGAAGCAGTACCCCCTCAGTCATGCCCAGGAGATAGCAGTGGCCAGCCAAATTGAGGCTTTTCTCCAGGCCGGTGTATTGATAAAAACAGTATCTCCCGCTAATACCCCACTGTTCCCAATAAAGAAGAAACCAGTTAAGGGACAGCCTGTCAGTTACAGGATGGTTCATGATCTTAGAGAAGTTAACAAGGTGACAGTTTTACAAACTCCAATAGTGCCAAACCCACATACCTTACTATCACAAGTTCCATCCACTGCTACATGTTTCACAGTGATAGTGTCACGAGGGTATCAAGAGCCACGTCTGACTCCGTTATACCCGGGGTCAGGAAGTCGCAGCGGGTGGCTGCGCGCTCTATATCTAAAGATCACAGTGTTTCTTAGTTATTGTTTTCTGTGTTTGCCTTGCTGTCCTTTTTGTCTCTCTCAGGGATCCGTAGCTTCTCCTCCTCAGCTGTTTCTTGTCTGCCACTCCCTACCTCCTTATATTCTCCCCTCACACTTCTCTAGTTGCCAGTTATAGAGCTTCCTGCCTGGACATCTATACTGACCCACTGGAGTGGTTAATCCTGGTTGTTGTTCCTGTGTGCTACCCTCCGGATCCCTGTTTGGCTTATTGTTGTCTCTTGTTGTCGCCCACCTGGGAATATTTGTTGAGTCTGTGTTGTCTGTCCTCCCCTTGGTGTTTTCCCTTAGAGCTAGTGGTGCGGACTAGTGTTCCCATCGCCCTGTTCACTACCTAGGGCTCAGCTCAGGGAAAGCCAGGGCTTTAGGCACGTGATCGGCGTACGGGTGAGGAACCCGTCTAGGGACGTCAGGGCAGCCAGGTGCCAGCCGCCAGGTGAGTCAGGGGTCACCATCTTCCCTCTCACTTGGGCAGGGCCTTCCTCGTTCCCTCCCTCTGTGTCACGTATGTGATAGCCACGCCGACCGTGATATTATAACTGGCCTTTACTTTTTGAGAAAAAAATAAAAATAAAAACTTTTAATTTTTTGTTTGTTGTTTTTTTTTTTTTTCTCTCTCTCTACTTAGAATCCAATATGGATCCTATTGATGCCTTGGCAGAACAGCTTCAAGGCCTGTCTTTGGAGGTGGCAGGATTGAAGGCGTCTGTTCTCCAACAACAGCAGCAAATGCAGCAGACCGCACCCCCAGCGGTTACTATGGGTAACCAGGTTGTCACTGAACCCAAGGTTGCTCTTCCCGACAGATTTTCTGGGGGAAGGGACAAATTTGCGACGTTCCGTGAGGCCTGCAAATTATATTTTAAGTTGCGACCTTACTCCTCAGGTCATGAAGAACAGCGGGTAGGGATTGTCATTTCCCTGCTTAAGGGGGATCCGCAATCCTGGGCGTTCTCGTTACCCCCTGGTTCTCAGGCTCTTCGGTCAGTTGAGGGATTTTTTGGGGCTTTGGGTCTCATATATGATGACCCTGACCGAGTCGCCCTGGCTGAGTCGAAGTTACGGAGACTCCTACAGGGAGATCGGTCAGCAGAGGAATAATGCTCAGAGTTCCGTAGGTGGGCTACGGATACTCAGTGGAACGACCCGGCTCTCAGGAGTCAGTTCTGCTCTGGGTTATCTGAAAGGGTTAAGGATGCACTGGCGCTGTATGAGACCCCCCTTTCCCTTGATGCTGTTATGTCCCTCTCTATCAGAATAGATAGACGTCTTAGGGAGAGATCGAAAATTCCGGAGCAATTGGTTACCTCTCCCAAGCAACAGTCAGCCTGTACTGACTTAGATGAGCCTATGCAGCTAGGCGGAACTTCTCGTCAGGTCCGTCCTCCCGAGGTTCGCCGTAGGAGGGGGGCTTGTTTTTTTCTGTGGGGGGAGGGGTCATTTCATTAATGTCTGTCCCTCCTTTCTCAAAAACAAAAGACCGTCGGAAAACTACTAACCCCGGGCTGTGCGGAGGATGTCAGCCGGGGGGTATACGTTTCCTCCATACGAACATCTCAATTTGTGTTACCAGCGGTCATTGTTTTTGGTGTTAAGACGGAGTCTATTTCTGTTTTTCTAGACAGTGGAGCAGGGGTAAACTTGATTGATGCCCATTTTGCCCGCACTATGGGTTTGTCTCTCTGTACGCTGCAGAGACCTATTCCCATATTCGCTATAGATTCTGCTCCTCTGTCTCAGAGAAACCTCACCCACATTGTTCGTAATTTACACCTTCGGGTAGGGGACCACCATAATGAGTGTCTTTCATGTTACGTTCTGGAGGGTCTTCCCTCTCCGGTGGTATTGGGTCTTCCCTGGTTGGTAGCGCACAATCCAGTGGTGGATTGGCAGGCCAGGGAGATATTGGAGTGGAGTGAGCACTGCAGAGAGAATTGCTTAAATAACAATTGCTTAATCGCCTCCATAGCTTCCCTACCTACATTTATTTCGGACTTTGAGGACGTTTTTTCTGAAAAGGGTTGTCAGAAACTACCACCTCATCGTCCTTATGATTGCCCGGTTAACCTGATTCCCGGGGCAAAATTACCCAAGTCCAGGTTGTATAATCTTTCGGGTCCCGAGAGACAAGCCATGAAAGATTATATCTCCGAGAGTCTGGCTAAGGGACACATCAGACCCTCTTCTTCACCCGTGGCTGCAGGGTTTTTCTTTGTTAAAAAGAAAGATGGGGGCCTGCGTCCTTGCTTAGATTTCCGTGAGTTAAACCAGATAACTATCCGTGACCCATACCCTCTTCCTCTCTTTCCTGACCTTTTTAATCAGATTGCGGGTGCTAAGTGGTTCTCCAAACTTGATCTTAGGGGGGCCTACAATCTGATTCGTATCAGGGAAGGGGATGAGTGGAAGACAGCTTTTAACACCCCTGAGGGGCATTATGAAAATCTAGTTATGCCTTTCGGTCTGACCAATGCCCCTGCTGTCTTCCAACATTTCGTTAATGATATTTTTAGTCATCTCATCGGCAGGTTTGTAGTCATATACCTAGATGATATCTTAATTTATTCGGCTGATCTGAAAACACATGAGGTGCATGTCAGGCAAGTACTGCAGGTCCTACGGACGAATAAATTATATGCGAAAATTGAAAAATGTGTCTTCGCTGTTCAGGAATTACAGTTCCTGGGATATCTATTATCTGCTTCAGGTTTCCGCATGGATCCTGGGAAGGTCCAGGCAATTTTAGATTGGGATCTTCCTGAGAACCTTAAAGCCCTACAACGGTTTTTGGGTTTCGCTAATTTCTATAGAAAGTTCATTAAAAATTATTCAGTGATCGTTAAACCCCTTACCGACATGACTAGGAAGGGGACGGATTTTTCCAAATGGTCTGACGCCGCTAAAGATGCATTTTCCTCTCTAAAGGAGAGGTTTACCTCGGCACCTGTTCTAATTCAACCTGATGTCTCCCAGCCTTTTATTGTCGAGGTAGATGCGTCAGAGGTGGGAGTGGGAGCTGTATTGTCTCAGGGTCCGTCTCCTGGCAAATGGCGTCCTTGCGCTTTCTTTTCCAAAAAATTATCTTCTGCGGAGAAGAATTATGATATTGGAAATAGGGAACTGTTGGCGATTAAACTGGCGCTTGAAGAGTGGCGTCACTTCTTAGAGGGAGCAATCCACCCCGTCACGGTGATTACGGATCACAAGAACCTTCTGTACCTAGAATCGGCTAAACGTCTCACCCCTAGACAAGCTAGGTGGTCGCTATTCTTTACCAGATTTAACTTTGTAATCACCTATCGTCCTGGGGCAAAAAATACCAAGGCAGACGCATTATCTCGTAGCTTCCCTGGAGGGGGTAATGTTTGTGATCCGGTACCTATTTTACAAAGAGGAGTGGTTGTCTCTGCTGTACACTCTGTTCTAGAGGGAAAGGTGTTAGAGGCTCAGGGGGACGCCCCGGCCTCTTGCCCCTCAGAGAAATTGTTTGTACCGTTAAACCTGCGTCTTGAATTATTAAAAGAACATCATAATTCGGCACTTGCTGGACACCCGGGTAGTAAAGCAACCTTGGAGCTTTTATCTCGTCGTTTTTGGTGGCCAAGGTTGCGTCAGGATGTAATGGATTTCGTGTCTACTTGTTCTACTTGTGCACGCGCGAAAGTCTCTCATACACGTCCAGCAGGGTCTTTATTGCCACTTTTCATCCCCAATAGGCCATGGACACATCTGTCAATGGATTTCATCACTGACTTACCGTTGTCGGCGGGTAAAACAGTTATCTTGGTAGTAGTAGACAGGTTTAGCAAAATGGTACACTTTATTGCGCTACCCGCACTTCCTAATGCTAAAACTCTCGCTCAGGTGTTTATCAGTGAAATCGTGAAGCTTCACGGGGTCCCTTCCGATGTGGTTTCGGATCGGGGAACCCAGTTTATTTCTAAGTTTTGGAAAGCTTTTTGTTCCCGTTTGGGGGTTCACTTGTCCTTTTCCTCAGCTTTCCATCCTCAGTCGAATGGACAGACTGAGCGTACCAACCAAAACCTAGAAACATATTTAAGGTGTTTTGTGTCTGAAAACCAAGAGTTGTGGTCATCATATTTACCGTTAGCTGAGTTTGCCATAAATAATCATTATCAGGAGTCCACTGGCAAGTCACCATTCCTTGGTGCATACGGTTTTCATCCCCAATTTTGTACTTTCAAAGAGGGGGGGTCTTCTGGGGTTCCCGAAGAGGAAAGGTTTTCTTCATCTCTTTCATCGGTATGGCAGAAGGTGCAAGTTAACTTGAAAAAGATGAGTGGTAAATATAAATGCATGGCCGATAAGAAACGGTCGCCAGGTCCGGACCTAGGAGTGAATGACTATGTGTGGTTGTCTACTAGGAATATTAAGTTGAAGGTTCCTTCTTGGAAACTGGGTCCTAGGTTCATTGGTCCCTATAAAATAGTAGCCGTCATTAACCCTGTGGCTTTTCGCTTGGAGCTACCTCAGACTTTTAAGATCCATAACGTCTTCCATAAATCGTTACTCAAGAAGTATGTTCCACCTCTAGAACCATCGCCGCTGCCTCCTCCTCCTGTTATTGTGGATGGTAATCTGGAGTTTCAAATAGCCAGAATTGTTGATTCTCGTCGGGTCCGCCGCTCTCTTCAGTATCTTGTGCATTGGAGGGGTTACGGTCCCGAGGAAAGAATGTGGGTTCCAGCGTCAGAGGTAAACGCCAACAGGTTAATTCAGACTTTCCATGCCTCTCATCCGGAGAGACCTGGTCCTGAGTGTCCGGAGGCCCCTCGTGAAAGGGGGGGTACTGTCACGAGGGTATCAAGAGCCACGTCTGACTCCGTTATACCCGGGGTCAGGATGTCGCAGCGGGTGGCTGCGCGCTCTATATCTAAAGATCACGGTGTTTCTTAGTTATTGTTTTCTGTGTTTGCCTTGCTGTCCTTTTTGTCTCTCTCAGGGATCCGTAGCTTCTCCTCCTCAGCTGTTTCTTGTCTGCCACTCCCTACCTCCTTATATTCTCCCCTCACACTTCTCTAGTTGCCAGTTATAGAGCTTCCTGCCTGGACATCTATACTGACCCACTGGAGTGGTTAATCCTGGTTGTTGTTCCTGTGTGCTACCCTCCGGATCCCTGTTTGGCTTATTGTTGTCTCTTGTTGTCGCCCACCTGGGAATATTTGTTGAGTCTGTGTTGTCTGTCCTCCCCTTGGTGTTTTCCCTTAGAGTTAGTGGTGCGGACTAGTGTTCCCATCGCCCTGTTCACTACCTAGGGCTCAGCTCAGGGAAAGCCAGGGCTTTAGACACGTGATCGGCGAACTGGTGAGGAACCCGTCTAGGGACGTCAGGGCAGCCAGGTGCCAGCCGCCAGGTGAGTCAGGGGTCACCATCTTCCCTCTCACTTGGGCAGGGCCTTCCTCGTTCCCTCCCTCTGTGTCACGTATGTGATAGCCACGCCGACCGTGATAGATAGATCTGGCAAATGCTTTCTTTAGTGTCCAGCTGCATCAAGAATGTCAGTATCTGTTTGCCTTTACATTTAAGGGTAACCAGTATAATACTTGGGCCATCCTGCCTCAGGGAGCTCAGAACTCCCCGACCATGTATACACAGGCTCTGCATTCTGTTCTTACAAACTAGGCATTGCCCGTCTCAGTGGTCCTGTTACAATACGTGGATGATTTGCTCCTTTGTGCTGAAGACAATGAGACTTGCTGTGAGGCAACCAGTGGCGTAGGGATCGCCATAGCAACCATAGTAGTGGCTATGGGGCCCTACGCCAGTGGGGGCCCGTCCGTGCCGCCTTCTGTTGATTTTTATTTAATTTTTTTATTATTTAATTTTTTTAAATTTACACACACACCAACCACACACAGGCAGCCAGGCCCGAGCCGCGGACCGCCCGCCCACTACACTAGACTAGTGTAGTGGGCGGGACGCGGGCGGTCCGAGGCTCTGGCCTGGCTAGGGGAGGAGTCAGGACTGGAGCAGGGCGCACGCAGGGCCGGGCCCACACAGTGGCTGCGGAGGCTCCAGCCAGGCCACTGAGTAACTCAGAAGATCCGATGGTATAGTCTAACTCCCAGGCGTTCCCATGGTGACGGGGACGCTTGCCAGGGGGTTAGAATATACCATCGGATCTGAGTTTTACGAGCTCAGTTAGAATATACAGGGCCACGCCGCTCACAGCAGTATATTTATAAACTAATCAGTAACTACTTTAATCATTGCTCATTGCTGAGCTCTTTACTTGGATTATTTGGATATCTTACTTTGTCTTAGCTCCGGTAATAGCAGGCAGTGCGGGGGGCGGCGCTCACTCACTGACGTCACGCGCCTGCTCCTCCCACTAGACGGCGCAGGTGCGTGACGTCAGTGAGTGAGCGCCGCCCCCCGCACTGCCTGCTATTACCGGAGCTAAGACAAAGTAAGATATCCAAATAATCCAAATAAAGAGCTCAGCAATGAGCAATGATTTAAGTTAAAGTAGTTACTGATTAGTTTATAAATATACTGCTGTGAGCGTCGGGGAGGGGGATCTGTGGATGGCACTGTAGGGGGATCTGTGGATGGCAGTGCCATCCACAGATCCCCCTACAGTGCCATCCACAGATCCCCCCTCCCCTAAACAGATGGCACTGTTTAGGGGGAGATCTGTGGATGGCACTGTTTAGGGGAGGGGGGATCTGTGGATGGCACTGTTTAGGGGGGATCTGTGGATGGCACTGTTTAGGGGAGGGGGGAATCTGTGGATGGCACTGTTTAGGGGGGAGATCTGTGGAGGGCACTGTTTAGGGGAGGGGGATCTGTGGATGGCACTGTTTAGGGGGGATCTGTGGATGGCACTGTTTAGGGGGGGATCTGTGGATGGCACTGTTTAGGGGGGAGATCTGTGGATGGCATTTTTTTGCTATGGGGCCCATGCATTTCTAGCTATGCCCCTGGAGGCAACTATATTCTCTTTTAATTTTCCTACATCAGAACGGGTGTAAAGCCTCAAAGCAGAAGCTGCAGTTTTGTAAAAACAAGATTGTATTTCTAGGACACTGTCTCTCCCATGGAGCTCGCCACCTAACCCAAGAAATAAAGGAGGCTGTTGAAAGGATACAAGTGCCCAAAAGAGCACAAAGCGTAAGGGTGTTTTGGGGTCTGGTGTCATACTGTTGCCCCTGGATTAGACATGCCTCCATGTTAATGCAGCCTCTGTATGATTGTCTGTCATCTGACCCATTTTGCTTTACAGAAGAGGCAGTGAATAATTTTCATACATTGAAGCTGTGCATAAACTCGGCCCCAGCCCTGGGTATTCCAAAATATGATGAGGAATTTAACCTGTTCTGCTCAGAAATGCAGGGTCACAGCCCGGCTGTACTGACTCAGAAACATGGTGACCGCCAGCGGCCAGTGGCGTACTTTTTATCCTTTTTAGATCCTGTCAGCAAAGGCGCCCCCTCCTGTGTCAGGGCGGTAGCAGCAGTGCAGGCAATAATAGAAAAAGCCTCTGAAATGGTGTTAGACTACCCAGTGATTTTACAAACACCTCATGACATACAGGGCATATTAACACAGGTTTAACCTAAGCATATTTCTATGGCCATGCAACTCAGACTCCAATGTGCACTCCTCATGCCCGCTAACATTTCTTTCAAAAAGTGTACTACTCTAAATACTGCTACTTTGTTACCAATCACAGATTCAGAAATGGGAGAAGGGTCATAGAAGGTACAGGCAGCCTCCTAAATGACATGATGGAACATGACTGTGTACAATTAATGCAAAAAGAAATGTGAGGATTTAACCCCTTCCCGACACATGACCTACTTACGGCATCTTGACGTAATAGTACGTCATGGATAACTCCGGTCACCGCACCGAATCGCGCGGTGACCGGAGTAAGCTGACTGCATTAATTGGCAGTCAGCCATCTTAGCTGCGGGAGACGAGGAATTTTTCCGCCCCCCTGCAGCCCCGATCGCTGCTATTGGCTGGCTAGTGAAGACCAGCCCATCGCAGCGTCGGCAATGTATGGAGCTGCAGGGGGGCTCGGCTAGAGGTGGGAGGGGGCTGATGACATCAGCCCATGTCTCCTCCTAGGTCAGGGAGGGAACACCAGACACAGGTGTCCCTTCCCAGCGCTGCGATTGGCTGGAGCAACGCTCCAGCCTATGGCAGTGCTATACTTCTATTGCCCTATCTGTGTTGCTGCTGGTGGCTGGGACAGAGGTGATTGGGGCTGATTACGAGGTCAGGGAGGGGACATCAGACACTGATGTCACCTCCCTGCACTGCGATTGGCTCCAGCCAATGGCAGCGCTATGCAGCAGAAAGAACCGATGGTGCCTCTCTGCAGGCAGCCATTCTAGCTTGGTGACTGCTTGCAGAGAGGACCTGTGCCCCTCTATGCTGCTCGTTGTTGGCTGGGACTTGTGGTACTACCACATAAATCAGTGCTTTTCATTCAGAGCTTTTCAGAAAAAGAAGAAGAAGAAAAAGAACAACATCTGGAACAGCTGTAGTGATCTTTGGCTCATCTGCAGCTGTTTCAGTCAATTTTAGTTAGTAGTATTTCTGATTTTTGAACCCACACACGTGCCGTCTGCGTGCGTGGGTCCTGCCCCTGCTGAGCGCCGGTCAGTACTGTCAATTACTGACTGCGTCTGCTCAGGTTTAGTGCCTTTATTTTTATTTTTTTTAAAGAAATCAGTTAGTGCTAGCTAGTGCTATATATATATATATATATATATATATGTCAATTTTAGTTAGTACTAGTTTAGATTTTTTAACCCACACACGTGCAGTCTGCGTGCGTGGGTCCTGCACCTTTTGACCGCCGGTCAGTACTGTCAATTACTGACTACGTCTGCTCAGGTTTAGTACCTTTTTATTTTTTTTATTTTTTTTTTTGAGCCTTTTTGTCTACATTTTTAGCTTATTCTTTCACTTATCTTTTTCTCTTTTCTTTCTTTCTCTTTTATTCTTTATCATAGTTTTTATTTTAATTAATTCATTACAAGCCTCCTCACGTGTTAAATCACTGCATAGACCCCCTGACACTTTTCACTTTACATACACCAATAAAAATAAAAATGTCCAATTCATCCCAGAGAATGTACTCCGCTGAAGAGGCATACGCCATCCTTGCATCTTAAACAGAGTCTGCAAGTGAGGGAGAAGAGGATGCCACATTCCTCTACTCCTCTACTCCTTCATCATCATCATCATCCGGTGATGAGGGTCCCTCAAGGAGACGCCCCAGGAGAGATGAAGTAGCCCCCCCCCAGTGATCCCCTATGGACCACACCGCCTGAGGATCATGAGCCCCAAATTCCAGAGTTTGTGGGAAACTCTGGAATTCTTTTCTGACGATCTCATAAATTTGATGGTGACCCAAACTAATTTGTACGCCCAGCAGTTTATTGCTCAAAACACGACATCATTATATGCTAGACCCCTAGGTTGGACCCCTGTAAATGCAGCAGACATTATGAAGTTTTGGGGGCTGTTGCTGCATATGGGCCTGGTAAAAAAAAACTAAATGAGACAATATTGGAGTTCAGATGTCTTGTACCACACTCCAATTTACAACATGGCCATGTCCCGCTCAAGTTTTGAATCCATTTTGAAATCCTACATTATAATGATAACGCACAGTGCCCCCCCCCCCCCCCCCCAAAAAAAAAATGACCCAAATTTTGACCGTCTATTCAAAATAAGACCCTTCCTGGAGCACGTCAACTCAAAATTTACAGAGGTGTTCACCCCAGAAAAAGAAATTAGCATAGACTAGTCCCTTGTACATTTTAAAGAAAGGGTTAAATTTCACCAGTACCTACCCAGCAAGCAGCACGGTACGGAATAAAAATGTACAAGCTGTGCGAAAGTACCTCCGGATACATCTACAGGTTCCGGGTTTATGAGGGGAAAGATTCCCGGATACAACCCCCTGAATGCCGCCCCATCATAGGAGTTAATGGCAAGATTCTGTGGAACTTACTGCACCCACTGCTGGATAATGGTTATCACCTCTATGTAGATAAATATTACACTAGCATCCCCCTATTTATGTCCCTAAAAGCCAGAGGTACTGTGGCTTGCGGCACAGTGCAAAAAAATCTGAGAGGGCTCCCTAGATCCCTTGTAGGGCAACTACTCCGAAAAGGTGACAGTAAGGCTCTCCGCCATGAGAACATGCTGGCGGTTAAGTACAAGGACAAGAGGGATGTCCTTGTACTAACCACCATTCACACAAACACCAGTTCTCCTGCCCAAGTGCGAGGTACCACTACCCCTGTCAACAAGCCAGGCTGCATCCTTGATTACAACAGGCACATGAGAGGGGTTGATCTGTCCGGTCAAGTCCTGAAGCCCTACAGTGCCATGCGTAAAACTAAGGTGTGGTACAAAAAGCTTGCCGTATACATTGCACAGATGGCAATGTACAATGCGTACATTTTACATCGAACTGCAGGCCAAAAAAGAACTCTCCTTCAGTTCCAAGAGGCGGTAATCAATCCCCTAATTTTCCAAAGTCAGGAAGGGGAGGGCCCGAGTACTTCAGGAGGTCATGGTGCCCGTGTTGTACCAGGACAACATTTCCCTAGTGAAGTGCCACAAACTGCAAAAAGGGGAAAGACCCAAAAAAGATGTCGGGTTTGTTACAAAAAGGGAATACGAAAGGACACCATTTATCAATGCGACACCTGCCCTGATAAACCAGGTCCCTGCATGAAAGAATGCTTCCGAACCTACCACTCATCCATGGATTTTTAATTTCATCCTTTATGCGCCCTGTAATATTTCCATATCTCTGATTTAGTCCACTTCACTTGCATACCCACTTTCCAACAACCACTACATAATCTTTTCTGGGAGACACCTGTTTGCTAAAAAGTACCCTTTCCACTACTTAAAATGTTCGTACGGGGTGTTGTTTCCGAAATGGGGTCACTTCTTGGGGTTTTTCATTTCTGGGGACCTCTGGAAATTTTTTAAATGCGACATGGCAGCTAAAATCCATGTCTGCCAATTCTGTTCTGCAAAAACCATATTTTGCACTTTGCCTATAGAGGCTATGCACCAATACAGCAGGCTACGAGCACATATGGGGTGTTCGCAAAATGGGTAGAAAATGGGGAACATATACTGGGGTGCATTTTCTCCTTTAACCCCTTGTGAAAGTGAAAAATTGGGGTCTGCTAGTAATTTTTCATTTTTACAAATGTGTGCTTTGAAATCCTCTCTCTAGTATTTCTGCCTTCTGTGAGACACTGGTTTGGTGAAAAGTACCCTTTCCACCACTTAAAATGTTCGTACGGGGGTGCTTTTTCCGAAATGGAGTCACTTCTCTGGGTTTTTCATTTCTGGGGACCTCTGGAAAGTTTTTAAATGCGACATGGCAGCTAAAATCCATGTCTGCCAATTCAGGCCTGCAAAAAACATATTTTGCACTTTGCCTATAGAGGCCTGCTGTGCGCCAATTCAGCAGGCTACGGGCACATATGGGGTGTTTGCAAAATGAGGAGAAAATGGGGAACATTTAATGGGGTGACTTTTCTCCTTTCCCCTTGTGAAAGTGAAAAATAGGGGTCTGCTAGTAATTTTTCATTTTTACAAATGTGTGCTTTGAAATCCTCTCTCTAGTATTTCTGCCTTCTGTGAGACACCTGTTTGGTGAAAAGTACCCTTTCCACCATTTAAAATGTTCGTACGGGGGTGCTTTTTACGAAATGGGGTCACTTCTTGGGGTTTTTCATTTCTGGGGACCTCTGGAAATTTTTTAATTGCGACATGGCAGCTAAAATCCATGTCTGCCAATTCAGGCCTGCAAAAACCATATTTTGCGCTTTGCCTATAGAGGCCTGCTGTGCACCAATTCAGCAGGCTACGGGCACATATGGGGTGTTTGCAAAATGAGGAGAAAATGGGGAACATATAATGGGGTGACTTTTCTCCTTTCCCCTTGTGAAAGTGAAAAATAGGGGTCTGCTAGTAATTTTTCATTTTTACAAATGTGTGCTTTGAAATCCTCTCTCTAGTATTTCTGCCTTCTGTGAGACACCTGTTTGGTGAAAAGTACCCTTTCCACCGCTTAAAATGTTCTTACGGGGGTGCTTTTTCCGAAATGGGGTCACTTCTTGGGGTTTTTCATTTCTGGGGACCTCTGGAAATTTTTTAAATGCGACATGGCAGCTAAAATCCATGTCTGCCAATTCTGTCCTGCAAAAAACATATTTTGCACTTTGCCTATAGAGGCTGTGCACCAATACAGCAGGCTACGAGCACATATGGGGTGTTCGCAAAATGGGTAGAAAATGGGGAACATATACTGGGGTGCATTTTCTCCTTTAACCCCTTGTGAAAGTGAAAAATAGGGGTCTGCTAGTAATTTTTACAAATATGTGCTTTGAAATCCTCTCTCTAGTATTTCTGCCTTCTGTGAGACACCTGTTTGGTGAAAAGTACCCTTTTCACCGCTTAAAATGTTCTTACGGGGGTGCTGTTTCCGAAATGGGGTCACTTCTTGGGGTTTTTCATTTCTGGGGACCTCTGGAAATTTTTTAAATGCGACATGGCAGCTAAAATCCATGTCTGCCAATTCTGTCCTGCAAAAAACATATTTTGCACTTTGCCTGTAGAGGCTGTGCACCAATACAGCAGGCTACGAGCAAATATGGGGTGTTCGCAAAATGGGTAGAAAATGGGGAACATATACTGGGGTGCATTTTCTCCTTTAACCCCTTGTGAAAGTGAAAAATTGGGGTCTGCTAGTAATTTTTCATTTTTACAAATGTGTGCTTTGAAATCCTCTCTCTAGTATTTCTGCCTTCTGTGAGACACCTGTTTGGTGAAAAGTACCCTTTCTACCACTTAAAATGTTTGTACGTGGGTGCTTTTTTTGAAATGGGGTCACTTCTTGGGGTTTTTCATTTCTGGGGACTTCTGGAAATTTTTTAAATGCGACATAGCAGGTAAAATCCATGTCTGCCAATTCAGGCCTGCAAAAACCATATTTTGCACTTTGCCTATAGAGGCCTGCTGTGCGCCAATTCAGCAGGCTACGGGCACATATGAGTGGTTTGCAAAATGAGGAGAAAATGGGGAACATATAATGGGGTGACTTTTCTCCTTTCCCCTTTGTGAAAGTGAAAAATAGGGGTCTGCTAGTAATTTTTACAATTGTGTGCTTTGAAATCCTCTCTCTAGTATTTCTGCCTTCTGTGAGACACCTGTTTGGTGAAAAGTATTCTTTCCACCGCTTAAAATGTTCTTACGGGGGTGCTGTTTCCGAAATGGGGTCACTTCTTGGGGTTTTTCATTTCTGGGGACCTCTGGAAATTTTTTAAATGCGACATGGCAGCTAAAATCCATGTCTGCCAATTCTGTCCTGCAAAAAAACATATTTTGCACTTTGCCTGTAGAGGCTGTGCACCAATACAGCAGGCTACGAGCACATATGGGGTGTTCGCAAAATGGGTAGAAAATGGGGAACATATACTGGGGTGCATTTTCTCCTTTAACCCCTTGTGAAAGTGAAAAATTGGGGTCTGCTAGTAATTTTTCATTTTTACAAATGTGTGCTTTGAAATTCTCTCTCTAGTATTTCTGCCTTCTGTGAGACACCTGTTTGGTGAAAAGTACCCTTTCCACCACTTAAAATGTTTGTACGGGGGTGCTTTTTCCGAAATGGGGTCACTTCTTGGGGTTTTTCATTTCTGGGGACCTCTGGAAATTTTTTAAATGCGACATGGCAGGTAAAATCCATGTCTGCCAATTCATGCCTGCAAAAACCATATTTTGCACTTTGCCTATAGAGGCCTGCTGTGCGCCAATTCAGCAGGCTACGGGCACATATGGGGTGTTTGCAAAATGAGGAGAAAATGGGGAACATATAATGGGGTGACTTTTCTCCTTTCTCCTTGTGAAAGTGAAAAATAGGGGTCTGCTAGTAATTTTTCATTTTTACAAATGTGTTCTTTGAAATCCTCTCTCTAGTATTTCTGCCTTCTGTGAGACACCTGTTTGGTGAAAAGTACCCTTTCCACCGCTTAAAATGTTCTTACGGGGGTGCTGTTTACGAAATGGGGTCACTTTTTGGGGTTTTTCATTTCTGGGGACCTCTGGAAAAAATTTTAATGCGACATGGCAGCTAAAATCCATGTCTGCCAATTCTGTCCTGCAAAAAACATATTTTGCACTTTGCCTGTAGAGGCTGTGCACCAATACAGCAGGCTACGAGCACATATGGGGTGTTCGCAAAATGGGTAGAAAATAGGGAACATATCCTGGGGTGCATTTTCTCCATTAACCCCTTGTGAAAGTGAAAAATTGGGGTCTGCTAGTAATTTTTTATTTTTACAAATGTGTGCTTTGAAATCCTCTCTCTAGTATTTCTGCCTTCTGTGAGACACCTGTTTGGTGAAAAGTACCCTTTCCACCGCTTAAAATGTTCTTACGGGGGTGCTGTTTCCGAAATGGGGTCACTTCTTAGGGTTTTTCATTTCTGGGGACCTCTGGAAATTTTTTAAATGCGACATGGCAGCTAAAATCCATGTCTGCCAATTCTGTCCTGCAAAAACATATTTTGCACTTTGCCTGTAGAGGCTGTGCACCAATACAGCAGGCTACGAGCACATATGGGGTGTTCGCAAAATGGGTAGAAAATGGGGAACATATCCTGGGGTGCATTTTCTCCATTAACCCCTTGTGAAAGTGAAAAATAGGGGTCTGCTAGTAATTTTTCATTTTTACAAATGTGTGCTTTGAAATCCTCTCTCTAGTATTTCTGCCTTCTGTGAGACACCTGTTTGGTGAAAAGTACCCTTTCTACCGCTTAAAATGTTCTTACGGGGGTGCTGTTTCCGAAATGGGTTCACTTCTTGGGGTTTTTCATTTCAGGGGACCTCTGGAAATTTTTTAAATGCGACATGGCAGCTAAAATCCATGTCTGCCAATTCAGGCCTGCAAAAACCATATTTTGCACTTTGCCTATAGAGGCCTGCTGTGCGCCAATTCAGCAGGCTACTGGCACATATGGGGTGTTTGCAAAATGAGGAGAAAATGGGGAACATATAATGGGGTGACTTTTCTCCTTTCCCCTTGTGAAAGTGAAAAATAGGGGTCTGCTAGTAATTTTTCATTTTTACAAATGTGTGCTTTGAAATCCTCTCTCTAGTATTTCTGCCTTCTGTGAGACACCTGTTTGGTGAAAAGTACCCTTTCCACCGCTTAAAATGTTCTAACGGGGGTGCTGTTTCCGAAATAGGGTCACTTCTCTGGGTTTTTCATTTCTGAGGACCTCTGGAAAGTTTTTAAATGCGACATGGCAGCTAAAATCCATGTCTGCCAATTCTGTCCTGCAAAAAACATATTTTGCACTTTGCCTGTAGAGGCTGTGCACCAATACAGCAGGCTACAAGCACATATGGGGTGTTCGCAAAATTGGTAGAAAATGGGGAACATATACTGGGGTGCATTTTCTCCATTAACCCCTTGTGAAAGTGAAAAATTGGGGTCTGCTAGTAATTTTTCATTTTTACAAATGTGTGCTTTGAAATCCTCTCTCTAGTATTTCTGCCTTCTGTGAGACACCTGTTTGGTGAAAAGTACCCTTTCCACCGCTTAAAATGTTCTAACGGGGGTGCTTTTTCCGAACTGGGGTCACTTCTTGGGGTTTTTCATTTCTGGGGACCTCTGGAAAGTTTTTAAATGCGACATGGCAGCTAAAATCCATGTCTGCCAATTCAGGCCTGCAAAAACCATATTTTGCACTTTGCCTATAGAGGCCTGCTGTGCGCCAATTCAGCAGGCTACGGGCACATATGGGGTGTTTGCAAAATGAAGAGAAAATGGGGTGACTTTTCTCCTTTCCCCTTGTGAAAGTTAAAAATTGGGGTCTGCTAGTAATTTTTCATTTTTACAAATGTGTGCTTTGAAATCCTCTCTCTAGTATTTCTGCCTTCTGTGAGACACCTGTTTGGTGAAAAGTACCTTTTCCACCACTTAAAATGTTCTTACGGGGGTGCTATTTCCGAAATAGGGTCACTTCTTGGGGTTTTTCATTTCTGGGGACCGCTGGAAAATTTTTAAATGCGACATGGCAGCTAAAATCCATGTCTGCCAATTCTGTCCTGCAAAAAACATATTTTGCACTTTGCCTGTAGAGGCCTGCTGTGCGCCAATACAACAGGCTACGAGCACATATGGGATGTTCGCAAAATGGGGAGAAAATGGGAAACATATACTAAGGTGCATTTTCTCTTTTAACCCCTTGTGAAAGTGAAAAATTAGGGTTTGCTAGTAATTTTTCATTTTTACAAATGTGTGCTTTGAAATTCTTGTCTCAAGAAATTCTGCCTTCTGTGAGACACCTGTTTGGAAAAAGTACCCTTTCCACCACTTAAAATGTTCTTACGGGGGTGCTGTTTCCGAAATGGGGTCACTTCTTGGGGTTTTTCATTTCTGGGGACCTCTGGAAAAAAAAATTATGCGACATGGCAGCTAAAATCCATGTCTGCCAATTCAGGCCTGCAAAAAACATATTTTGCACTTTGCCTATAGAGGCCTGCTGTGCGCCAATACAGCAGGCTACGGGCACATATTGGGTGTTCGCAAAATGGGGAGAAAATGGGGAACATGGGGTTAAATGGGGTTATCAAGGGGGTGCAAAAAATACACATCTCATATACTGCAGACTTTCTTATGAGAAGAACAAGGCCTTATACAAGCAATCAACAGTGGACAGGAATCTCTTTCTTTTCAGAAAAGAGCTCCTACAGCATCTGCATCTCAAATTCTGTAATTGTATTTAAAGGATTAGAGGGTTTTTTTATGCAATATAAAGATCTGACCCCTAAATTTTTGAACTATACAGATTTAAAAAAAATAATCAGCAACCAAATCAAACTAAAAATGTAAGGCAGAAAATGTACTGTAAAGGATAAGAATCAATGTATTCTCGAAAACTGAAAATCTGCATCCATTAAACAAACACTAGTCATATATCTTAGTTCATTAACATATTAGATGCTCTGGCCATTAAGTGGTTAAAATAATCTGGCCTTCATCCTGGCAGAGTATTATGATGTAATCACATTTGCATAGAATGTTATAGAACTGGGACTGCAGCTGTGATGTCACTGGATGACATCACAATTATGAATTTGTGAAGGTGTGACTTCATGTTGGATGCACACAACTTCAGAAAGAAGATTGGACGCCATTATGAGGCTTCATGGGCGTCGGCGCTACATTATGTTGATCGGCGGCTGCTGGTCAACTCTCTCTCATCCTGTATGTCGATTGGCTCATTCCTTTTGACCCGATTCAGGAAATTGAATCAAAAATGGAGAACTCTGATGAGGAACTCCAGCTTCCTGGCCAAGAAATCAGCCATCATGACACAGGCCAGGAGCTTCTTCAGGTCAGTTGCCTTAAGACGTAAAAACCATGTAATCCGCCATGACACAGCGGAGAAGACACCAACCAATTTTATTTCTGATCCAAAAGTTGCAAATGAGGGGCCCCTTAACTGCCTCAGCTCCCTTAGCTTAAACCCCCTTAATGACCAGACCACTTTTTACAATTCTGCACTACACTACTTTCACGGTTTATTGCTCGGTCATACAACTTACTACCCAAATTAATTTTACCTTCTTTTCTTCTCACTAATAGAGCTTTCATTTGGTGGTATTTCATTGCTGCTGACATTTTTACTTTTTTTGTTATTAATCAAAATTTACCGAACTTTTTGCAAAAAAATGTAATTTTTCACTTTCAGTTGTAATTTTTTTAACCACTTCCCATCTGGGCCCTTTGCCCCCTTCCTGACCAGGCCAAATTTTGCAAAACTGACATATCTCACTTTATGTGGTAATAACTTTGGAACGCCTTTATTTATCCAAGTCATTCAGAGATTGTTTTCTCGTGACACATTGTACTTCATGATAGTCATAAATTTGAGTCAAAATATTTCACCTTTATTTATGAAAAAATCCCAAATTTACCCAAAAATTTGAAAAATTCGCAATTTTCAAAATTTCAATTTCTCTGCTTTTAAAACAGAAAGTGATACCTCATAAAATATTTATTATTTAACATTCCCCATATGTCTACTTTATGTTGGCATCATTTTGGAAATGTCATTTTATTTTTTTAGGACGTTAGAAGGCTTAGAAGTTTAGAAGCAATTCTTCAAATTTTTAAGAAAATTGCCAAAACCCACTTTATAAGGACCAGTTCAGGTCTGAAGTCACTTTGTGGGGCCTACATAGTGGATACCCCCATAAATGACCCCATTGTAGAAACTACACCCCTCAAGGTATTCAAAACCGATTTTACAAACTTTGTTAACCCTTTAGGCGTTCCACAAGAATTAAAGGAAAATGGAGATCAAATTTTTAAATTTCACTTTTTTGGCAGATTTTCCATTTTAATCAATTTTTTTCTTTAACACATCGATGGTTAACAGCCAAACAAAACTCAATATTTATTACCCAGATTCTGCGGTTTACAGAAACACCCCACATGTGGTCATAAACTGCTGTATGGGCACACGGCAGGGCGCATTAGAAAAGGAACTCCACATGGTTTTTAGATGCCATGTCCCATTTAAAGCCCCCTGATGCACCCTTACAGTAGAAACTCCCAAGAAGTGACCCCATTTTGGAAACTAGGGGATAAGGTGCCAGTTTTATTAGTACTATTTTTGGGTACATATGATTTTTTGATCATTCATTATAACACTTTATGGGGCAAGGTGACCAAAAAATTGGTTGTTTTAGCACAGTTTCTATTTTATTTATTTTTACAGCGTTCACCTGAGGGGTTCAGTCAAGTGACATTTTTATAGAGCAGATTGTTACGGACGTGGCGATACCTAATATGTATACTTTTTCTCATTTATTAAAGTTTTACACAATAATAGCATTTTTGAAACCAAAAAATTATGTTTTAATGTGTCCATGTTCTGAGAGCTATAGTTTTTTTATTTTTTGAGAGATTTTCTTATGTAGGGGCTCATTTTTTGCGGGATGAGGTGACGGTTTTATTGGTACCATTTTGTGGGACATACGCGTTTTTGATCACTTGGTGTTGCACCTTTTGTGATGCAAGGTGACAAAAATTGCTTGTTTTGACACAGTTTTTTTTTTTTTTTTTTTACGGGGTTCACCCGAGGGGTTAGGTCATGTGATATTTTTATAGAGCTGGTTTTTACGGACGCGGCAATACCTAATATGTATACTTTTTTTATTTGTTTCACTTTAACACAATAATAGCATTTTTGAAACCAAAAAAATGATGTTTTAGTGTCTCCATGTTCTAAGAGCTATAGTTTTTTTATTTTTTGAGAGATTTTCTTATGTAGGGGCTCATTTTTTGCGGGATGAGGTGACGGTTTTATTGGTACCATTTTGTGGGACATACGCATTTTTGATCACTTGGTGTTGCACCTTTTGTGATGCAAGGTGACAAAAATTGCTTGTTTTGACACAGTTTTTTTTTTTTTTTTTACGGTGTTCACCCGAGGGGTTAGGTCATGTGATATTTTTATAGAGCTGGTTTTTACGGACGCGGCAATACTAAATATGTATATTTTATTTTATTTTTTCTATTTTAAATTTTTTTTTTTATTCCTTACTTGGGATTTTTTTTTTTTTTTACATGTGAAACTTTTTTTTATTTTATTTTTTCAACCCTTTATTTTATTTTTATTTTATTTTACACTTTTCGTCCCCCATAAGGTCATACAAGACCTCTGGGGGACATTTACTTCACTTTTTTTTTTTTTTTACACTGTTGATTTCTCCTGTAACTGGGGCTGACATAGTAGCCCCAGTTACAGGACAAATACACCACTAGAGAGGCTGTACAGCAGCAATCCTGCGCTGTACAGCCTCAGTGCAGGGCTGATCGAGGTCTCTGAGAGACCTCACACAGCCCCTGCACTCTCCGGTCACGGCGGTCACATGACCGCCGGGCCGGAACAGGAAGCGCACAGCGCTTCCTGCTCTGCAGACACAGCGCTCGGTGAGCGCTGTGTCTGCAGCGATCGTGAAGGCAGGGACACCTGGGCCCTCTTAGGGTTGCCCTGCTGTCATTGACAGCGGGCAACCCGATCAGCAGCTGCACGATTAGCGTGCAGCTGCTATTTCTGACAGGACGTTTTAAAATGTGCTGTCAGAAATAGACGTCCACCCATAGGACGTTTATATCCTATGGGCGGACGTGAGGCGGTTAAAAAAAAAACTACATTTCTATATAAATTTTTCTCTAAATTTATTGTTCTACATGTCTTTGATAAAAAAATGGTTTGGGTAAAAGTTATAGCGTTTACAAACTATGGTACAAAAATGTGAATTTCCGCATTTTGAAGCAGCTCTGACTTTCTGAGCACCTGTCATGTTTCCTGAGGTTCTACAATGGCCAGACAGTACAAACAGCCCACACATGACCCCATTTCGGAAAGTAGACACCCTAAGGTATTCGCTGATGGGCATAGTGAGTTCATCGAACTTTTTATTTTTTGTCACAAGTTAGCGGAAAATGATGATTTATTTATTTATTAATTTTTTTCTTACAAAGTCTCATATTCCACTAACTTGTGACAAAAAATAAGAACTTCCATGAACTCACTATGCCCATCACGAAATACCTTGGGGTGTCTTCTTTCCAAAATAGGGTCACTTGTGGGGTAGTTATACTGCCCCAGCATTTTAGGGGCCCTAATGCGTGAGAAGTAGTTTGAAATCAAAATGTGTAAAAAATGCCCTGTGAAATCCTAAAGGTGCTCTTTGGAATTTGGGCCCCTTTGCCCACCTAGGCTGCAAAAAAGTGTCACACATGTGGTATCGCCGGTACTCAGGAGAAGTTGGGCAATATGTTTTTGGATGTCTTTTTACATATACCCATGCTGGGTGAGAGAAATATCTCTCTAAAAGACAACTTTTCAAATTTTTTTATACAAAGTTGTCATTTTAGAGAGATATTTCTCTCACCCAGCATGGGTATATGTAAAAAGACACCCAAAAACACATTGCCCAACTTCTCCTGAGTACGGCGATACCACATGTGTGACACTTTTTTGCAGCCTAGATGCGCAAAGGGGCCCAAATTCCTTTTAGGAGGACATTTTTAGACATTTGGATCCCAGACTTCTTCTCACGCTTTAGGGCCCCTAAAATACCAGGGCAGTATAAATACCCCACATGTGACCCCATTTTGGAAAGAAGACACCCCAAGGTATTCAATGAGGAGCATGGCGAGTTCATAGAAGTTTTCTTTTTTTTGGCACAGCGAATACCTTGGGGTGTCTTCTTTCCAAAATGGGTTCATTTGTGGGGTGTTTGTACTGCCCTGGCATTTGAGGGTCTCCACAATCATTACATGTATGGCCAGCATTAGGAGTTTCTGCTATTCTCCTTATATTGAGGATACGGGTAATGAGATTTTTTTTTTTCGTTCAGCCTCTGGGCTGAAAGAAAAAATGAACGGCACAGATTTCTTCATTCGCATCGATCAATGTTGATGAAAAAATCTCTGCCAATAAAAAAAAAGGAGGGGAAAGGCGTCTGCCAGGACATAGGAGCTCCGCCCAACATCCAAACCCACTTAGCTCGTATGCCCTGGCAAACCCGATTTCTCCATTCACATCAATCGATGTGGATGAATAAATCATTGCCGGGATTTTTTAGTTTTTTTTATATATATACAAAGTGTTTACCAAAGCATATGAACACCCCCCTCAGCTCATATGCCTCGGCAAATATATCTTTTTTACAAAGATAAAATATGGGGGATTCAATCAGCACAACCCTATATGCAGGTGCACATCGCTATGGCGAAATACATATACAAAGAAAAAGACACAAATGCAATAGCACTCTGCAACCAGCATTCTGCCCTGCCTCTATGCTGGATGAGGCATTGGTGTACATTTTGGCCAAAGCGTAATAAGCCACTCACCACGTCAAGGTCGCCTCTATGGAGTGGTCCCTAACACTAGTTCCTACCTGTTTATGGGCCATGACAGCCACACAAAGTCCAGGGAATGCAGGTGCAGCATGCACGCCAAGCACACTCTGCTTTTAACCCTGTCCGGTGCCATTACAGCTTTCATCGGATCCAGGGATGCAAGTACCAACATGCATGCTGAGCCCACTATATACTTCTCCTGGAGCCAAATGGCTACTGGTAGGTGCTATATAAGCAGACTCAGTTTTATACTGACTTTAAAACCAGCCTCCAGGACAGATTGACTGGTCAGGTGTGCATGACTGCATGGAGATCGCCACGCCTCCAATATATACTACAAAGAAAAAATATGGGGGATTCAATCAGCACAACCCTATATGCAGGTGCACATCACTATGGCGAAATGCATATAGGGTTGTGCTGATTGAATCCCCCATATTTTTTCTTTGTTGTATTTATTGGAGGCGTGGCGATCTCCATGCAGGTAGGAACTAGTGTTAGGGACCACTCCATAGAGGCGACCTTGACGTGGTGAGTGGCTTATTACGCTTTGGCCAAAATGTACACCAATGCCTCATCCAGCATAGAGGCAGGGCAGAATGCTGGTTGCAGAGTGCTATTGCATTTGTGTATTTTTCTTTGTATCTTTTTTACTGCAGAGGAGAAATCTCGTCTTGCAGCGCCGCATACACCGACTTTTGTGTAATCTGACAGCAGCACAATGCTTCTGTCAGAATGCACATCAGTGCTGCAGCTGGTTCATTGGTTGGTCCACCTAGAAGGTAAAAAAAAAAAAAAAAAAAAGAAAAAACCAGGCCGCAACGCAATAAATTTATTAACATTAACTTTATAATAACATTTGAACGGAACATTAACTTTTATAAACTTTTTGAACAGAACATTAACTTTTTTGCTTACCGGTGATTTTTTATTTAGATTTTTTTACCTTTTTTTATAGGACAAACCTCTCCTTCCCCATGGGACAATGTGCAAAGCGCAAATCGCCCAGAGATGTGGCGAAGTACATTATGCACTTTGTCCCAGTTGAAAGGAGAGGTTTGCAGCAGCTCTGTGTGAAAGGGCCCTAATAGCCCTGTGTGCCTATCCTGTGTAACGCAATCCCTATGCTAAGTGTACCTGTGTGTGGTACTTACGGAAACACTCCCCTAAGCATTAGGGCAGGGTGGTCAGGGCAGTCAGAACAGAAATAGCGGGTATCACGCCTTATTCCACTCCTGCTACAGACACAACATCTTTTTCGGGGTGGCGCTTGGGTTGAGGTACCAGAAACGACACTGGGGAAATGTCGCTCGAGTAGACGGCTCACTACACTGGTGGATGGCGCCACGGAACCTCCTGGATACAGGAGATTCTCGATGATCTCTTCCTGAAATTTGAGGAAGGATAGTGTTCTCCCAGCCTTACTGTAGAGAACAAAACTATTATATGCAGCCAATTGAATCAAATATACAGACACCTTCTTATACCAGCGTCTGGTGCGTCGGGAAACTAAATAAGGAGCCAACATCTGGTCATTGAAGTCCACCCCTCCCATGAGCAAATTATAGTCGTGGACTGAGAGGGGCTTTTCAATGCCCGTTCTATTTGTATTGTCGTGTCTGCGTGAATGGAGGAGAGCATGTAAACGTCATGCTTGTCTCTCCATTTCACCGCGAGCAGTTCTTCGTTACACAAGGCAGCCCTCTCCCCCCTTGCAAGACGGGTGGTAACGAGCCATTGGGGGAAGCGCCATCAACTAGGTCGCACGGTGCCACAGCAGCCAATCTGTTCTAGGAACAAATGCCTGAAGAGGGGCACACTTGTGTAAAAATTGTCCACATAAAGATGGTACCCCTTGCCAAATAAGGGTGACACCAAGTCCCAGACTGTCTTCCCACTGCTCCCCAGGTAGTCAGGGCAACCGACCGGCTCCAGGGTCTGATCTTTACCCTCATAGATCCGAAATTTGTGGGTATAGCCTGTGGCCCTTTCACAGAGCTTATACAATTTGACCCCATACCGGGCGCGCTTGCTTGGGATGTATTGTTTGAAGCCAAGGCGCCCGGTAAAATGTATAAGGGACTCGTCTACGCAGATGATTTGCTCAGGGGTATACAAATCTGCAAATTTGGTGTTAAGGTGGTCTGAGGGGCCAAATTTTGTGGAGCCGGTCAAAAGCTGGGTGGCCTCTGGGACGAGAGGTGCTGTTGTCGCTAAAGTGCAGGAAACGCAGGATGGCCTCAAATCGTGCCCTGGACATGGCAGCAGAGAACATGGGCATGTGATGAATTGGGTTCGTGGACCAATATGACCGCAATTCATGCTTTTTGGTTAGGCCTATGTTGAGGAGAAGGCCCAGAAAAACTTTTTAATTCGGAAACTTGGACGGGTTTTCACCGGAAAGACTGGGCATAATAGCTTCCCGGGTTGGCGGCTATAAATTGAGTGGCATACCGATTTGTTTCTGACACGACTAAGTCCAAGAGCTCCGCAGTCAAGAACAGCTCAAAAAATCCCAGTGCCGAACCGATCTGAGCTGTCTCAACCCGAACTCCAGACTGGGCGGTGAAAGGGGGAACTACTGGTGCGGCTGAAGTTGGGGGCTGCCAATCAGGGTTTGCCAGCACCTCAGGGACTCTAGGGGCTCTACGGGAATGTCTGTGCGGTAGCTGCAACGGGGGAACTACTGCACGTGCCACTGTACCAGCTTCAACTGCCCTTCTGGTGCTCGCCACTTCACCATGTTGTACGGCAGTGCTGGTACTAGGTCCAGGATGGGCTGCGCTGCTGGTGTATGCCTCACCACCTAATCCGACAGCACCAGCCCCACTCTGCTGCCCTTGAAGCGGATCCTGCGCAACCTGTGGTCGAGCAACACAGGGTCGGGTACGCCTGGTGGTATCAGGGACCTCAACCTCCTCGTCCGAACTTTGGGTCAGACTGCCACTGCTTTCTACAGGTTCATATTCTGACCCGCTGGATTCGTCAGATGAGGGTTCCCATTCCTCATCCGACTGGGTCAGAATCCTCTAGGCCTCTTCAAAAGAATACCCCTTATTTGCCATTTGGTCAACTAAATTTAGGCGGTATTCCCTGAGACTACCCAAGAAAAAAAGCAAGCCTGTCTTACAAATGGGAGGCTAGCGAAGTACCGGAAGCTGCTGCGATTGATAAAAAATATCAAAACTAAAAAATTTGTCACTGCGGCGGGGCAGACGTGGGTGAATGCACGTGTGGGCGACCGATCAGGCCTGATCGGGCAAATACTGCGTTTTGGGTGGAGGGCGAACTAAGGTGACACTAATACTATTATAGATCTGACTGTGATCAGTTCTGATCACTTACAGATACTATAAAAGTACAAATGCTGATTAGCGATACGCTAATCAGCAAATCAGTGACTGCGGTGCGGTGGGCTGGGCGCTAACCGACGCTAACTGCCTAACAAAGGGGCCTAAACTATCCTAAACCTAACCGTCAATACTAGTGAAAAAAAAAGTGACAGTTTACACTGATCACTTTTTTCCCTTTCACTAGGTGATTGACAGGGGCGATCAAGGGGTGATCAAGGGGTTAATTGGGGTGATGGGGGGTGATCTGGGGCTAAGTGTTGTGTCTTGTGTACTTACAGTGATGTGTGCTCCTCTGCTGGGACCAACCGACGAAAAAGACCAGCAGAGGAGCACAGAAGCCATTTAACACATTATATTTATAAATATAATGTGTTAGATGGCTTCTGATTCGTTTTTTTGAAAATCATCAGCCTGCCAGCGACGATCATTGGCTGGCAGGCTGATGACGAACTTGTCCTTTAACTTTTGCCGGCCCGCGAGCGTAATTTCGCGTCTCGCGAGATGACGCGTAGATGCGTGACTGTGCCTGAGTGAGCCGTCTACGGAACGCGATCCTGCGTTAGGCGGTCCAGAGGTGGTTAATACCACAATGCATGTCCCTGGGAGAAAAAACAGAAAGTGGGGAACTCCACAAAAAAGACCCCGGGACACTGGTGCTGTAGAGCCATTTCTTGTCCACAAAGCAGCGCCTGCCAAAAAAACACCAAAGAGCTGTAAGTGATAATGTAATAGAAAGACTCGTCAAAAACAAGACACAGCAGTGAAGGATGATGTCTCTTTAATTTTTGAGACCCTTAAAACATTGGACAACAAAAAGTCTGTTGAAGACCTTTTGAAGGCATCTCGTTAAGCTTCCAAGGCCAGTCTTGGACGGAAAGCACCAACCTCCAATGACAGTCAGTCTGGGACATTTTCACCAGCAAAAAGAGCTGCGGTGGAAAACACGTCCACTCCATCTACCAAAGACGTAGGAAGCCCGGAGCTGGCAACACCACAAGTGGAGATGGCCTATACCTGGAGAGCACAGAACAACTTGTCTCCAGAACACTTATCCATCCTGAAGAGCAGCGGCCAGGAAGGAATGCTGGATGATGACATCATTAACAAGGTGTCACCACCAGTTCTGTGAGAAGGTCTGTTAGACGTTCTTCTCTACCTCTTGCATGAGGTTCTTTGTTTTGGTTTCACTTTGTCATCTCCTTTCCTTCTCCCAGCTGTCACCTATTTACACTAATTGTCTCCCTTTATATTCCCTCCCATACTGCCTCACTTTGCGGTTTATACTTCTTCCTGGATGAGTTGCTCACTGCTGGGGCTGCTACTGCTGATTCCTCAGATAAGTCCTTTTCCTTTATTTGTGTTTCCTTGATGGTGGTCGTGTCCCCTCACTATTATAGGGTTTTCAGGTGTCACACAGTATAAGGTACGTGGGCATGCAATCGTCTACCATAAAGACCTTTTGCATGGGCATAGCAGTCAGGGAGAGCTCTAGGGGTTTTATAGGGCTCACCCATATGCTCCTTAGTTTGTGATCAAGCCAGTCGGATGTTTATTTATAAGTTCCAGCTTTCTGCAACACCATCCGTGACATTATAAACCACCATAACCGCCTTAAGCATGGATCCGGTTTCAGCCTTGATTAACCGCATGCAAGGTCTTTCGCTGAAGGTAGCAGATCTCCGTAAAACTGTGTCTCAGTTTCAGGTGACCGGTTCTGCTGGCGTTCATGGAGTTTGTTCCGAGCCTAAGATCTCACTTCCGGATACGTTCTCCGGGGGTAGTGAGAATTTTGTTCGCTTTAGAGAGGCTTGCAAACTCCATTTTCGCCTACTTCCCCATTCCTCTGGTGATGAGGAGCAGAGGGTGGGGATCATCATCTCGCTGCTCAGGGATAACGCTCAGTCTTGGGCCTTTTCGCTGCCGGTGGGGGCACGGCCCCTCCGATCGGTGGATGAATTTTTTGTAGCCCTGGGGCAAATATATGATGACCCGGATCGTATTGCTCTGGCTGAATCTAAACTGCGTCTTTTATGCCAGGGTAAACAGTCCGCAGAGATATATTGTTCAGAATTTCGGAGATGGGCACCTGATACTGGTTGGAATGATGCTGCACTCCGAAGTCAATTTTGCCATGGTTTTTCGGAAAGATTGAAAGATGCATTTGCTTTTCATGAGAGACCAGCCTCGTTAGAATCTGCCATGTCTCTAGCTGTTCGTATTGACAGGCGTCTTAGAGAGAGAGAGGAGACTACTCATTCCTGTCATATTCAGTCCAAGGACAGTGGGGCGGTCTCATTCAGTGCGCAGGGGTCTCAGTCTCTCTCAATCCCCTCTGAGGAGGAGGCCATGCAGCTGGGTTTGCTTGCCTCTGATAGTAGAGGATTCAGCTCTCAGAGGAGGGTTTGTTTCTGTTGTGGGGGTATAAATCATTTGACTAATGTTTGCCCCTCTAGGAGATTCATGGAGTTTTCTGAGGGTAATAAAAGAAAAACAAAAAGAAAAAAAACCTCTAAAAACTTTCCATTTTCTACTATTGGCAAGGTTGATGCGGAAATTGAAGGTTTGCCGTTTACTTGTAGTTTCCGTTTTCTCCTACCTGCCAGGGTGGCGCTAGACAGCAAGAACATTGTTTGTGAGATTTTTGTAGATAGTGGAGCAGCTGTCAATCTCATTGATAATCAATTTGCAATAACACATGGTTTCCAGGTATGCACTTTAGAAAAGGATATACCTGTTTTCGCTATCGATTCTGCTCCACTTTCTCAAAGATCGTTAAAGGGCATAGTTCACAATATCCGTTTGACTTTGGGTGACGCTCATGTTGAGGATATGTCATGTTTCGTCTTAAGCGGATTACCTACTCCTCTAGTGTTGGGGCTACCCTGGCTCACTAAACATAACCCCACCATTGATTGACAAGCAAGGCAAATAAATGGTTGGAGTGAGTTTTGCAGAGAGAATTGCCTCATGGCGTCTCTTTCAGAGGTTTCTACCAAGACTGTGCCATCTTTTCTCTCAGAATTTTCAGATGTGTTTTCCGAGAGTGGTGTCCAGGAGTTGCCCCCTCACCGGGAGTACGACTGCCCTATTAATCTCATCCCAGGAGCCAAACTGCCAAAATCACGTTTATACAATCTCTCCCAACCTGAAAGAGTCGCTATGCGTACTTATATCTCAGAGCCTGAGGGACACATCCGACCCTCAAAGTCACCTGTTGCCGCAGGTTTTTTTTTTGTTAAGAAAAAAGATGGTTCTTTAAGACCTTGTCTGGATTTCAGGGAGCTGAACCGTATCACGATTCGTGACCCATATCCGCTTCCTCTGATCCCGGACCTGTTTAACCAGATTGTTGGGGCTAAGGTTTTTCTAAGTTGGATTTAAGAGGGGCATACAACCTGGTCAGGATCAGGGAAGGGGACGAATGGAAGACGGCCTTCAATGCCCCTGAGGGTCATTTTGAGAATTTGGTTATGCCCTTTGGTTTGATGAATGCTCCGGCTGTCTTCCAACTTTTTGTGAACAGCATTTTTTATCATTTAAAGGGGAAATTTGTACTGGTGTATCTAGATGACATTTTGATTTTTTCTCCTGATTTCAAGACTCATCGAGACCACCTACGTCAGGTCTTGCTGATTCTGCGGGATAATAAATTGTACGCTAAACTGGAAAAATGTGTGTTTGCGGTTCCGGAGATTCAATTTCTTGGTTTTCTTCTCTCCGCTTCTGGTTTCCGCATGGACCCTGAAAAGGTCAGCACTGTGCTTGATTGGGAGCTTCCTGAGAATCAGAAGGCGCTGATGTGGTTTTTGGGTTTTGCCAATTATTACAGAAAGTTCATTTTGAATTTTTCCTCTGTTGTTAAGCCACTCACTGATATGACTAAAAAGGGGTAGATTTTTCTTCGTGGTCGGTAGATGCGCTTAAAGCCTTTTCTACTATCAAAGAGAGTTTTGCTTCCGCTCCCATTTTGGTACAACCTGATGTCTCTCTACCGTTTATTGTTGAGGTGGACGCTTCTGAGGTGGGTGTGGGTGCGGTCTTATCTCAGGGTCCCTCTCCTGCCAAATGGCGACCGTGTGCCTTTTTCTCAAGGAAACTCTCCTCTGCAGAGAGAAATTACGATGTGGGAGATAGGGAGTTGTTGGCCATCAAATTAGCTTTTGAGGAATGGCGCCATTGGTTAGAGGGAGCCAGACACCCTATTACCGTGTTTACAGACCATAAGAATCTGGCCTACTTGGAATCGGCCAAGCGTCTGAACCCGAGACAGTCCAGATGGTCTTTGTTCTTTTCTAGGTTTAATTTTGTTGTTACGTTCCGTCCTGGGGTTAAAAATGTGAAGGCGGATGCCCTGTCACGTTGTTTTCCAGGAGGGGGGAACTTTGAAGACCTGGGTCCCATTTTGGCTGAAGGGGTGGTCGTCTCTGCTCTTTATCCTGATTTGGAGGCAGAGGTTCAGGCAGCCGAGGCAGAGGCTCTTGATCTTTGTCCCCCTGGGAGGTTGTTTGTGCCTCTTGCTTTACGACACAAGGTTTTTAAGGAGCACCACGAAATTTGTTTCCAGATTCTGGAAGGCCTTCTGTTCTCGCTTGGGGGTTCGGTTGTCGTTCTCTTCTGCTTTTCACCCGCAGTCGAATGGTCAGACCGAACGCGTCAATCAGAATCTGGAGACATATCTGCGCTGTTTTGTGGCGGAGAATCAGGAGGATTGGTGTTCTTTTTTGTCCCTTGCTGAGTTTGCTTTAAATAACTGTTGCCAGGAGTCCTCTGATAAGTCACCATTTTTTGGTGCATATGGGTTTCATCCGCAATTTGGGACATTCTCTGGAGAGGGGTCTTCTGGTTTACCTGATGAGGAGAGATTTTCCTCGTCTTTGTCATTTATTTGGCAAAAGATTCAGGGTAATCTGAAGAGGATGAGTGAGAGATTTAAGCGTGTGGCGGATAAGAGACGTGTGCCTGGTCCGGACCTGAATGTGGGTGATCTGGTGTGGTTGTCTACAAAGAATATCAAACTGAAGGTTCCCTCCTGGAAGTTGGGTCCTAAGTTTATTGGGCCTTACAAGATCTTGTCCGTCATCAATCCCGTTGCCTTCCGTCTTGATCTTCCACAGACTTGGAAGATCCATAATGTTTTTCACAGGTCCCTATTAAAACCTTATGTCCAACCCACTGTACCCTCCTCTTTGCCTCCTCCTCCGATTGTTGTTGATGGTAATCTTGAATTTCAGGTCTCTAGGATTGTGGATTCTCGCAATATACGCGGTTCTCTCCAGTACCTCGTTCATTAGGAGGGTTATGGTCCTGAGGAGAGGATGTGGGTCCCAGTGGCGGACATTAAGGCCACTCGTCTCATCAGGGCTTTCCATAGGTCTCACCCTGAGAAGGTGGGCTCTGAGTGTCCAGAGTCGACCCGTAGAGGGAGGGGTACTGTCACCGCCAGTTCTGTGAGAAGGTCTGTTAGACGTTCTTCTCTACTACTTGCATGAGGTTCTTTGTTTTGGTTTCACTTTGTCATCTCCTTTCCTTCTCCCAGCTGTCACCTATTTACACTAATTGTCTCCCTTTATATTCCTTCCCATACTGCCTCACTTTGCGGTTTATACTTCTTCCTGGATGAGTTGCTCACTGCTGGAGGCTGCTACTGCTGATTCCTCAGATAAGTCCTTTTCCTTTATTTGTGTTTCCTTGCTGGCTTGATTCCAGGTGACCCTGACTCCGTCCGTATTAAGTGCAGGGAGCCGGTGGTCGTGTCCCCTCACTATTATAGGGTTTTCAGGTGTCACACAGTATAAGGTACGTGGGCATGCAATTGTCTACCATAAAGACCTTTGCATGGGCATAGCAGTCAGGGAGAGCTCTAGGGGTTTTATAGGGCTCACCCATATGCTCCTTAGTTTGTGATCAAGCCAGTCGAATGTTTATTTATAAGTTCCAGCTTTCTGCAACACCATCTGTGGCACAAGGCCCAAGATCTCCTGCAGAATTAGTTTGGGGACTTTGATGGCCTGCAGCCTGCAGCTGCTATTCTCTTCTGATTCTATTCAATCAGACCTCAGATAAGAGCCCCATGCCTCATAGCAGCCCCCAGTAGCCTCATAGCAGCCCCCAGTAGCCTCTCCATCAGCCCTCAGTGCCTCTCCATCAGCCCCCAGTGCCTATCACCTGCTCCCAGTGCCTCTCACCAGCCCCCAGTGCCTCTCACCAGCCCCCAGTGCCTCTCCATCAGCTCCCAGTGCTTCTCCATCAGCTCCCAGTGCCTCTCACTAGCCCCCAGTGCCTCTCCATCAGCCCCCAGTGCCTCTCACAAGCCCCCAGTGCCTCTCCATCAACCCCCAGTGCCTCTCACCAGCCCCCAGTGCCTCTCCATCAGCCCCAGTGCCTCTCCATCAGCCCCAGTGCCTCTCCATCAGCCCCCAGTGCCTCTCCATCAGCCCCCAGTGCCTCTCACCAGCCCCCAGTGCCTCTCCATCAGACCCCAGTGCCTCTCACCAGCCCCCAGTGCCTCTCCATCAGCCCCCAGTACCTCTCACCAGCCCCCAGTGCCTCTCACCAGCCCCCAATGCCTCTTACCAGTCCCCAGTGCCTCTCACCAGCCCGCAGTACCCTCTCCATCAGCCCCCAGTGCCTCTGACCAGCCCCCAGTACCATCTCCATCAGCCCCAGTGTGCCCTCCCCGGTATTAAAATCATTGGTGGCCAGTGCACCCTTCCCCACCTTCGGTATTAAAATCATTGGTACATACTGCAGACTTTCTTATGAGAAGGACGAGGCCTTATACAAGAAATCAACAGTGGACAGGGATCTCATCCTTACTTTTTAGAAAAGAGGTCCTGCAGCAATGCTCCGCACAGACCTGTGACGAGTTACAAGAAGGAGGAGCGCCCGGCGGCCACAGCGCATGTAAGTATGCTGCAGAGTAACTGGCCATGGCAGACGGGATTTCAGTAGCGTCTTGGCTGCCATGATAACCGATCAGAGCCCCAGCATTACACTGCTGGGACTCCGATCGGAACTGCCGCTGCCACCAATGAGGGGGGGTACGGCTTTACTGTGGCTTTCCTGGCTTGAGGGGGCCCCGTGGCTGGACGCGGCTAAGGCATTCAATAGCGTGGAGTGGGAATACCAGTGGGCAGTCCTGGAGAAGTTACGGTTTGGTTCCCCTTTTGTTCAGTGGGTAAAGTTATTGTATGTTGCCCCTAGGGCAAGAATTTGCGTAAATAATGCCTTATTGTCCTCATTTGCATTGGGAAGAGGAACACGTCAGTGCTGCCCTCTCTCGCCACTGCTCTTTGCTTTGGCGATTGAACCCTTGGCTGCCATTCTTCGGTCTTCTGGGGGACTGACAGGATTTCAATACGGGGACCATGAGAAGAGAGTGTGTCACGATGCAGTGTTCTGGGAAGCGGGGGCGGCCGGGGAGCGCTCGTGTCATCAGCGCGCCCGGCGTCGCCCGTTCCCATGACAACCGCAATAGGGCTGAGCGCCGAGCTGATCACTCGGTGCTCGGCTGCATCAGAACTCAGGAGTCATGTGACATTGGCCACATCACATGACTCCACCAGCGCTCTATTTAAACAGGCAATCTGCTGTCCACAGATTACCTGTTATTGAGGTCCTGTTTGTTCCTGCTTTGCTTCCGATTTCCCGTCCGTCTCATCCTCTGTTCTTGGCCTGCTCTCCTGGTTTGACTTCGGCTTGTCCTGACGACTCTCTGCTTGTTACTCCGGTACCGATTCTGCTCTCTTGGTTTTGACGTGGCTTGTTTGACCTTTCTGTTTATGTGTTGTTTGTTTTCCCTGCACTATCCTAGCTAAGGGTTTGTCGACTAGTTGTCCCTTGTCATTAGGACTTGCGAGGCAAGTAGGCAGGGACAGGGGTGAGGGTGGAGTTCAGTGGTCACTAGCCCACCCCCTGTGTGTGTGACAGAGTGTCATTATACGCTGACGATCTTTTGTTGTTTGTGGATAATCTTCCTCCCTCCCTACCTAGTATTATAAATATTATCAAACAGTTTGGTAAATTCTCAGGGCTTAGCAGAAATTGGGAAAATTCGGCACTGATGATGGCACTCCCTACGAATGTGATTATCCCTCGAGTGGATAGATTCAAATATTTAGGTATTTGGGTTACCCCTAAAGTTTCTTATCATATTCCTTTGAATCTCTTGCCTCTATTAGACAGACTGAAAATTAAAATGGAAGCTTGGAACAAACTCCCATTATCGGTGATGGGTCGTGCTAACCTGATTAATAGGGAAGGCTGGGAACACAGCCTGCATTTGTGGGAGGGGCGTGAGGGCCTTTATATCCCCCAGGCTCCACACACCGGTGCACGCACGTTTCCAGTGCATGTTGCGTTTTGTGCTGTACGGCCTCAGTTCGGGCTAGCAGGTCTAAGGGTAAGCAGGGTTACTTCGGCGCAAATCGGTCCTGCCACCTTCATCTGGTAAGCATGGGTTTGTTTTACCTCCTTTTCACCTCGTTGCGGCTGTCAATCCTGGGCCGCATGCGCCACAGCCCGGGGGACTTCGCACGCCGGCGGAGTTCGTTTTCTCCACAGCCGGACTATTACCGAGATATCGCGTCATTTTGCGGGATTTGCTCCGCTGCATTCATCGTTCAGTGAATCGGAGCTATGGGCAGAGTTCGCGTTGACTCTTCGGTGCGGTGAGGCAATTTGTTTTTCTAGGATCCTACTTCTATGTTTAATTTCCTACAGCGGCGTACATGCGTTTTTGGGTGCGGGGTCCTTATGGGCGGTGTGTCAGAAGTACAGTGTATCCAGCGGGGGCATGTGGGGTACGGTCACAATGGGTGTTGTGTGTTAAATTTGGTGGTGGGCGCAAACATCTGTGTCGCATGTGGTCGGAGTGTCGGCACTTTGGGGGGCGCACAAGCATCGGATCACGGTGCTGTCTCCCCTATTGCTCTTGGCCAATGGGATGGCTGCGGTGTCCTGGTCTGAGCTTGGTGGCGCCGCTGGCAACAAAAAGAAAAAGTTGCCTACCCCCTACTATTTGACAACCTCTTGTTATTTGTTTCCTCTAGGTATATGTGGCATAGGCGCACTTTTGTGTTAAACTTGCTGGCTGCGTCTTTCAGGTTACATAGCTAAAAAAAATAAAAAAATAAAAAAAATTCTGTTGCCTGTCACGTTCATCAGGCCCGCGTTGCTAAGTTAATTTTGCCTTTCACGTTTTTTCAGGCTCACGTAGTTTAAATTCATCTCTTACCACCTGTTACGTTTTCAGGCTTACGTTGTTTAACCCTTTCATGACCAAAGGTCATTGATGCCCCAGTGTCCAGGTCAAAATTTACAAATCTGACATGCGTCACTTTATGTGGTAATAGCTTTGGAACACTTTTATTTATCCAAGCCATTCTGAGATTGTTTTCTCGTGACACATTGTACTTTATGACAGTCATAAATTTGAGTCAATATACAGTACAGACCAAAAGTTTGGACACACCTTCTCATTCAAAGAGTTTTCTTTATTTTCATGACTATGAAGGCATCAAAACTATGAATTAACACATGTGGAATTATATACATAACAAACAAGTGTGAAACAACTGAAAATATGTCATATTCTAGGTTCTTCAAAGTAGCCACCTTTTGCTTTGATTACTGCTTTGCACACTCTTGGCATTCTCTTGATGAGCTTTAAGAGGTAGTCTCCTGAAATGGTCTTCCAACAGTCTTGAAGGAGTTCCCAGAGATGCTTAGCACTTGTTGGCCCTTTTGCCTTCACTCTGCGGTCCAGCTCACCCCAAACCATCTCGATTGGGTTCAGGTCCGGTGACTGTGGAGGCCAGGTCATCTGGCGCAGCACCCCATCACTCTCCTTCATGGTCAAATAGCCCTTACTTTCAAAGTTTTCCCAATTTTTCGGCTGACTGACTGACCTTCATTTCTTAAAGTAATGATGGCCACTCGTTTTTCTTTACTTAGCTGCTTTTTTCTTGCCATAATACAAATTCTAACAGTCTATTCAGTAGGACTATCAGCTGTGTATCCACCTGACTTCTCCTCAACGCAACTGATGGTCCCAACCCCATTTATAAGGCAAGAAATCCCACTTATTAAACCTAACAGGGCACACCTGTGAAGTGAAAACCATTTCAGGGGACTACCTCTTGAAGCTCATCAAGAGAATGCCAAGAGTGTGCAAAGCAGTAATCAAAGCAAAAGGTGGCTACTTTAAAGAACCTAGAATATGACATATTTTCAGTTGTTTCACACTTGTTTGTTATGTATATAATTCCACATGTGTTAATTCATAGTTTTGATGCCTTCAGTGTGAATCTACAATTTCCATAGTCATGAAAATAAAGAAAACTCTTTGAATGAGAAGGTGTGTCCAAACTTTTGGTCTGTACTGTATTTCACCTTTATTTATGAAAAAATCCCAAATTTACCAAACATTTTGAAAAATTTCAATTTCTCTGCTTCTAAAACAGAAAGTGATACCTCATAAAATATTTATTCCCCATATGTATACTTTATATTTGCATAATTTTGGAAATTTCATTTTATTTTTTTAGGACGTTAGAAGTTTAGAAGCAATTCTTAAAATTTTTAAGAAAATTTCCAAAACTCACTTTTTAAGGACCAGTTCAGGTCTGAAGTCACTTTGTGGGGCTTACATAGTGGATACCCCCCATAAATGACCCTTTTGTAGAAACTACACCCCTCAAGTTACTCAAAACTGATTTTACAAACTTTATTAACCCTTTAGGCGTTCCACAAGAATTAAAGGAAAGACGACATTTGGAGATGACATTTCTAAATTTCACTTATTTGGCAGATTTTCTATTTTATTACATTATTTTCTTTAACACATTGAGGGTTAACAGCCAAACAAAACTCAATATTTATTACCCTGATTCTGCGGTTTACAGAAACACATGTGGTCGTAAACTGATATAAGGGTACACGGCAGGGCGCAGAAGGAAAGGACTGCAGCATGGTTTTTGGAAGGCAGATTTTGCTGTACTGGTTTTTAGATGCCATGTCCCATTTAAAGCCCCCCTGATGCACCCTTACAGTAGAAACCCCCAAAAAGTGACCCTATTTTGGAAACTAGGGGATAAGGTGTCAGTTTTATTGGTACTATTTTGGGGTTCGTATGATTTTTAATTGCTCTATATTACGTTTTTTGTGAGGCAAGGTAACAAAAAAATTGCAGTTTTGGCACCGTTTTATTTTAAATTTTTTACAACATTTATCTGACAGGGTAGATCATGTGCTATTTTTATAGAGCAGGTTGTTACGGACGCAGTGATATCAAATATGTCTACTTTGTTTGTTTCAGTTTTACATAATAAAGCATTTTTTTTTAAATAAATTATGTTTTTGTGTGTCCATTTTCTGAACGCCATATGTTTTTTATTTTTCTGCCGATCGTCTTGTGCAGGGGCTCGTTTTTTGCAGAAAGAGTTGAGGTTTTTATTGGTACCATGTTTGGGTACATATGATGTTTTGATCATTCATTATTACACTTTATGGGGCAAAAAATTTGCTGTTTTGGAACAGTTTTTATTTATTTATTTTTACAGCGTTCATCTGAGGGGTTAGGTCAGTTTTATAGAGAAGATCGTTACGGACGTGGCAATACCCAATATGTATACTTTTTCTTATTTATTTAAGTTTTACGCAATAATAGCATTTCTGAAACCAATAAAATTATTATGTTTTAGTGTCTCCATAGTCTGAGAGCCATAGCTTTTTTATTTTTTGGGCAATTGTCTTAAATAGGGTATCATTTTTTGTGGGATGAGGTGACGGTTTGATTGGTACTATTTTGGGGTGTATACGCCTTTTTGATTGCTTGGTGTTGCACTTTTTGTGATGTAAGGTGACAAAAATGGCTTTTTTTTACACAGTTTTTATTTTTATTTTTTTATGGTGTTTATTGGACGAGGTCGATCATGTGATATATTTATAGAGACGGTCGTTACGGACGCGGTGATACCTAATATGTGTGGTTTTTGTTTTGTTTTTTCATTTTTTATAGGAAAAGGCAATTAATTTTTTTATTTACATTTTTATTTATTTATACTTTTATTATTTTCACTTTTTTCTTTTATCAAGTCCCTCTTGGATCTTGAAGATCCAGTGGGGCTGATGGCTGTACTATACTTTGCAATGCTCTTGCATTGCAAAGTATAATACTACCTGATTTCCTGTAGGTGGCAACACCGGACTCCTTTGCAAAGCGTCCGATTGCAGCGCAGCAGCCCCGATGGTGGAGAGAGGGAGCCCCCCTCCCTCTATTAACCCCATGGATGCCGCTGCCGCGGCATCTAAGGGGTTACAGCAGAGTGTCAGCATAGAGCTGACACTCGCTGCTGATGGTGGCGGCTCAGGAATAGAGCCGCCGCCATCAAACACAGCAGGGGGACCGCATCGGAGCCAGGGGGCACAAATGGGGCAGGGCTGGAAACGGGGGAGTATGGCCAGCATGGAGGGGGCACAGATGGGAGCAGGATGTATGGGGGGGAGGGGGCGGACCGCATCAGGGGCACGATACATGGATGGGGGGGCGGGGACCGCATCAGGGGCAGGCAGAGGCGGGGGTCACGGTGCTGGTGGGGGGTTGGAGGCGCACAGGAAGGGGGCACAGATCGGGGTGCTTCAGGACACTTCCTGATTTCAGGCTCTGATCTGCAGAGTGCAGATCAGAGCCTGAAACCAGCATTTTAACACTGCCGCGATCCGATTGGTTAGTCTGCACAGACTAACCAATCGGATCGATTGCCGGCAAGGGACCACTCTGATTGGTCCCTTGTCTGCATTACTGCACTGTATGCTGTCCGTGACAGCAGCAGTGCAGGGGCAGAAGCTTTAATCCAAGCGTTTTTCAGCGCTTGGATTAAAGAGCTGGCTTGACGTTTATACACATGCTAGCTGCACGGGGCATGTGCAAATAGCACGTATATAAACGGATTGCAGTCGTGAAGGGGTTAATTTCATTGCCTGTCTCGTTCTTCAGGCTTACGTCATCTTAATAATAATAAAAAAATTATATATATATACACTGCTCAAAAAAATAAAGGGAACACTTAAACAACACAATGTAACTCCAAGTCAATCACACTTCTTTGAAATCAAACTGTCCACTTAGGAAGCAACACTGAGTGACAATCCATTTCACATGCTGTTGTGCAAATGGGATAGACAACAGGTGGAAATTATAGGCAATTAGCAAGACACCCCCAATAAAGGAGTGGTTCTGCAGGTGGTAACCACAGACCACTTCTCAGTTCCTATGCTTCCTGGCTGATGTTTTGGTCACGTTTGAATGCTGGTGGTGCTTTCACTCTAGTGGTAGCATGAGACAGAGTCTACAACCCACACAAGTGGCTCAGGTAGTGCAGTTTATCCAGGATGGCACATCAATGCGAGCTGTGGCAAGAAGGTTTGCTGTGTCTGTCAGTGTAGTGTCCAGAGCATGGAGGCGCTACCAGGAGACAGGCCAGTACATCAGGAGACGTGGAGGAGGCCGTAGGAAGGCAACAACCCAGCAGCAGGACCGCTACCTCCGCCTTTGTGCAAGGAGGAACAGGAGGAGCACTGCCAGAGCCCTGCAAAATGACCTCCAGCAGGCCACAAATGTGCATGTGTCTGCTCAAACGGTCAGAAACAGACTCCATGAGGGTGATATGAGGGTCCGACGTCCACAGGTGGGGGTTGTGCTTACAGCCCAACACCGTGCAGGACGTTTGGCATTTTCCAGAGAACACCAAGATTGGCAAATTCGTCACTGGCGCCCTGTGCTCTTCACAGATGAAAGCAGGTTCACACTGAGCACATGTGAGAGACGTGACAGAGTCGGGAGACACCGTGGAGAACGTTCTGCTGCCTGAAACAACCTCCAGCATGACCGGTTTGGCATTGGGTCAGTAATGGTGTAGGGTGGCATTTCTTTGGAGGGCCGCACAGCCCTCCATGTGCTCGCCAGAGGTAGCCTGACTGCCATTAGGTACCGAGATGAGATCCTCAGACCCCTTGTGGGACCATATGCTGGTGCGGTTGGCCCTGGGTTCCTCCTAATGCAAGACAATGCTAGACCTCATGTGGCTGGAGTGTGTCAGCAGTTCCTGCAAGACGAAGGCATTGATGCTATGGACTGGCCCGCCCGTTCGCCAGACCTGAATCCAATTGAGCACATCTGGGACATCATGTCTCGCTCTATCCACCAACGTCACGTTGCACCACAGACTGTCCAGGAGTTGGCAGATGCTTTAGTCCAGGTCTGGGAGAAGATCTCTCAGGAGACCGTCCGCCACCTCATCAGGAGCATGCACAGGCGTTGTAGGGAGGTCATACAGGCACGTGGAGGCCACACACACTACTGAGCCTCATTTTGACTTGTTTTAAGGACATTACATCAAAGTTGGATCAGCCTGTAGTGTGTTTTTCCACTTTAATTTTGAGTGTGACTCCAAATCCAGACCTCCACGGATTAAAAATTTGATTTCCATTTTTTAATTTTTGTGTGATTTTGTTGTCAGCACATTCAACTATGTAAAGAACAAAGTATTTCAGAAGAATTTTTAATTAACTCAGATCTAGGATGTGTTATTTTTGTGTTCCCTTTATTTTTTTGAGCAGTGTATATATATATATATATATATACGGTCGTGGCCAAAAGTTTTGAGAATGACACAAATATTAGTTTTCACAAAGTTTGCTGCTAAACTGCTTTTAGATCTTTGTTTCAGTTGTTTCTGTGATGTAGTGAAATATAATTACATGCACTTCATACGTTTCAAAGGCTTTTATCGACAATTACATGACATTTATGCAAAGAGTCAGTATTTGCAGTGTTGGTCCTTCTTTTTCAGGAGCTCTGCAATTCGACTGGGCATGCTCTCAATCAACTTCTGGGCCAATTCCTGACTGATAGCAACCCATTCTTTCATAGTCACTTCTTGGAGTTTTTCAGAATTAGTGGGTTTTTGTTTGTCCACCCGCCTCTTGAGGATTGACCACAAGTTCTCAATGGGATTAAGATCTGGGGAGTTTCCAGGCCATGGACCCAAAATATCAACGTTTTGGTCCCCGAGCCACTTAGTTATCACTTTTGCCTTATGGCACGGTGCTCCATCGTGCTGAAAATGCATTGTTCTTCACCAAACTGATGTTGGATTGTTGGAAGCAGTTGCTGTTGGAGGGTGTTTTGGTACCATTCTTTATTCATGGCTGTGTTTTTGGGCAAAATTGTGAGTGAGCCCACTCCCTTGGATGAGAAGCAACCCCACACATGAATGGTCTCAGGATGCTTTACTGTTGGCATGACACAGGAATGATGGTAGCGCTCACCTTTTCTTCTCCGGACAAACCTTTTTCCAGATGCCCCAAACAATCGGAAAGAGGCTTCATCTGAGAATATGACTTTGCCCCAGTCCTCAGCAGTCCATTCACCATACTTTCTGCAGAAGATCAATCTGTCCCTGATGTTTTTTTTGGAGAGAAGTGGCTTTTTTGCTGCCCTTCTTGACACCAGGCCATCTTCCAAAAGTCTTCGCCTCACTGTGCGTGCAGATTCGCTCACACCTGCCTGCTGCCATTCCTGAGCAAGCTCTGCACTGGTGGCACTCCGATCCCGCAGCTGAATCCTCTTTAGGAGACGATCCTGGCTCTTGCTGGACTTTCTTGGACGCCCTGAAGCCTTCTTAACAAGAATTGAACCTCTTTCCTTGAAGTTCTTGATGATCCTATAAATTGTTGATTGAGGTGCAATCTTAGTAGCCACAATAACCTTGCCTTTGAAGCCATTTTTATGCAACGCAATGATGGCTACACGCGTTTCTTTGCAGGTCACCATGGTTAACAATGGAAGAACAATGATTTCAAGCATCACCCTCCTTTTAACATGTCAAGTCTGCCATTTTAACCCAATCAGCCTGACATAATGATCTCCAGCCTTGTGCCCGTCAACATTCTCACCTGAGTTAACAAGACGATTACTGAAATGATCTCAGCAGGTCCTTTAATGACAGCAATGAAATGCAGTGAAAAGGTTTTTTGGGATTAAGTTAATTTTCATGGCAAAGAAGGACTATGCAATTCATCTGATCACTCTTCATAACATTCTGGAGTATATGCAAATTGCTATTATAAAAACTTAAGCAGCAACTTTTCCAATTTCCAATATTTATATAATTCTCAAAACTTTTGGCCACGACTGTATATATATATATATATATATATATATATATATATATATATAAAGAAATAAAAATAATAATAATAAAAATAATAAAAAAGTTTCTACATTGCCTGTTACGTTTTCAGGCTTACGTTGTTCTTAATTTTGCTTGACAAATTCTTTCAGGCGCATGTTATTTAAATTCATACCAGGCGCATTTTTTATTTTAAACTTTGCTGGCAACGTCTTTCAGGTTACGCAGCTGAAAAACATTCCGTTCATCAGGCCCGCGTTGCTAAGTTAATTTTGCCGGTCACGTTTTTCAGGCTCACGTAGTTTAAATTAAACTCTTACCGCCTGTTACGTTTTCAGGCTTACATTGTTTTAATTTTGCTTGACACGTTCTTTCAGGCTCATGTTATTTAAATTCATACCTCGCCTGTCTCGTTTTTCAGGCTTACGTCCTTTTCATCAACACATTGCCAGGATCACTTGCTTTAATCTATCTTTTCACTATGTTCTTCGCCCTTTCACTTCCTTCCAGGGTAGTCTCTTCGGGTTTACCCCTTTACTTCTTCAGGCACTCTTGTTGTCGCCCCGTTTTTTGTTTGTCGCCCATCACCCGGTTACCGTCCGTGTCAGGTTTCATGTGGGGTCCCGGCCATTCGACTGGTGCTCATATCTTTAAAAAAAAAAAAAGATCCCCTTTTCTGTCGACTTGCGGTCCGTTTTATTTCTTCGGTTGTTTTTTTTTTTTTTGTTCAAGTTCTCTCATTTCATCCGCACCTTTTCCAGGTTGTTCCAGTTCAGAGACTCAGGTAAAAAAATAAAAATAAAAAACAAGAAGGGGGAGGGCAAGCTATTTTCACTTTCACAACGTCACTGGCCCATACTTCTCTCGCCGTCGCTTTTCTCAGCTTCTCTTCTTTTCGCTTGCACATTTGGCCGAGTTCTTTACAATCTTGCGCCGTCGGCCAGCTGCCTACGCTGTCAGGATCAAGTTTTTTCCTTTTCAGTTCTGCCCCTGTTCTTCGGTGCTCGGTTTTTCAGGCTCTTTTTCTATTCTAATAACTGCTTCATTCCACAGCCAACCATGTCGCACGTTGTAAAGGATCTCCTGACACCCCGACTGGGTACCTCCGTTGATGGATGCTCCCAGTGCCTCCCGAAGACTCCAAGCACTCCACTCGACACCGATACCACCACAGGAACCAGGAACAGCTCTTACAAGAGCTAGGAGTAATAGCCAGGGGAGTAAACACGTATAGCAATCGCCATACACATGAGACGAGGCTCTATGTTGAATGTAAAACAGGAACTCTTTATTGAACACACAGCATTGACTTATATACACATGACATACTGAGGACATGACATAGCAGCCAATCCTGTACAGTTTAAACACAAAACTAACCCTATTCGACAAACACAATGGCATTGTCTGTGATGCAATTAACAAACACACTGGCATTGTCTTTGAAGCAATGTCACGGATGGTGTACAGGAAACAAGACAATACCATATAAACAATGTCTCTCTGGATCCACAACTAAGGAACAAAGGGAGACCCCTGCAATAGACCTGCCGCTCTCCCTCACTGCTCAGCCTATGCGAACACCCCAAAGGTGGATGGCCGCATATCCACGTTCCTCGGCTATCTATTACCTGAAGACCCTACAATAGTGAAGGGACACGACCACCGGCTCCCTACACTGACATGGAGGGAGTCAGGGTCACCTGGATCCAGAAAAGACAAAATCATAAATACATAAACAGCACTTATCTTGCAGACGAATGACGACTGACGACTGGGAACAGGGAACTGGGAACTGGGAACAGCATGCACACACACTCCAGGAAGTTGTATCAGCCGCACACTACTGCATTATGGGGAGGAACTTAAAGGGTAGCGATCAGTCCAACTGCATGACAGCTGAGATAGACTAACGAGATGAGAAACTAAACCAAAACAAAGAAATTCAAGGAGGAGGATCTGAGAAGCTCCTGTGAGCGCTTCTCAGCTGTCTGGCTGTGACAGTACCCCTCCCTCTAGGAGTGGACTCCGGACACTCAGGGCCCACCTTCTCAGGATGGGACCTATGGAAAGCCCTGATGAGACGAGAGGCCTTAATGTCCGTCACTGGGACCCACATCCTCTCCTCAGGACCATAACCCTCCCAATGAACGAGGTACTGGAGGGAACCGCGGACAAGACGAGAATCCACAATCCTAGAGACCTGAAATTCAAGATTTCCATCAACCATAATCGGAGGAGGAGGCAAAGGCGAGGGTACAATAGGTTGAACATAAGGTTTCAATAAGGACTTATGAAAAACATTATGGATCTTCCAAGTCTGAGGAAGATCAAGATGGTAGGCAACAGGATTGATGACAGACATGATCTTGTAAGGCCCAATAAACCTAGGACCCAACTTCCAGGAGGGAACCTTCAATTTGATATTCTTGGTAGACAACCACACCAGATCACCAACATTCAGGTCCGGACCAGGCACACGTCTCTTATCCGCCACACGCTTATATCTCACACTCATGCTCTTTAGATTATCCTGAATCTTTTGCCAAATAGATGACAAAGACGAGGAGAATCTGTCCTCATCAGGCAAACCAGAAGAGCCCTCTCCCGAGAAAGTCCCAAACTGCGGATGGAACCCATATGCACCAAAAAATGGTGACTTATCAGAGGACTCCTGACGACGGTTATTTAAAGCAAACTCAGCAAGGGACAAAAAAGAACACCAATCCTCCTGATTCTCCGCCACAAAACAGCGCAGATATGTCTCCAGATTCTGATTGACGCGCTCTGTCTGGCCATTCGACTGCGGATGGAAAGCAGAAGAGAATGACAACCGAACCCCCAAGCGAGAACAGAAAGCCTTCCAGAATCTGGAAACAAACTGTGTGCCCCTATCAGAGACTATGTCTGAAGGAATCCCATGCAATTTGACAATGTGGTAAATAAATGCCTGCGCCAGCGTCTTAGCATTGGGCAAACCAGGAAAAGGGATAAAATGCACCATTTTGCTAAAACGGTCCACCACCACCAGAATCACAGACTTCCCCGAGGAACGAGGCAAGTCCGTTATGAAGTCCATGGACAGATGTGTTCAAGGACGGGAAGGAATGGGCAAAGGAAGGAGAGGACCTGATGGCCGTGAATGAGGGACCTTGGCACGAGCGCAAGTCTCGCAAGCTGCCACAAAACCCTCAACCGACTTACGAAGCGCAGGCCACCAGAATCTCCGAGCGATGAGATCCAGTGTGGCTCTTGCCCCCGGGTGCCCAGCAAGGACCGTGTCGTGGTGTTCTTTAAAAATCTTGTGTCTCAAAGCGAGAGGCACAAACAACCTCCCAGGAGGACAAAGATCAGGAGCTTCTGACTGGGCTGCCTGCACCTCTGCCTCCAATTCAGGAAAAAGAGCAGAGACCACCACACCTTCAGCCAAAATGGGACCCGGGTCTTCAAAATTCCCACCTCCCGGAAAACAACGTGACAGGGCATCTGCCTTCACATTCTTAACCCCAGGGCGGAACGTAACAACAAAATTAAACCTTGAAAAGAACAAAGACCATCTGGCCTGTCTCGGGTTCAGACGCTTGGCTGACTCCAAGTAGGCCAGATTTTTATGGTCAGTAAACACGGTAATAGGGTGTCTGGCTCCCTCTAGCCAATGGCGCCATTCCTCAAAAGCCAACTTGATGGCCAACAATTCCCTATCTCCCACATCATAATTTCTCTCTGCGGAGGAGAGTTTCTTTGAGAAAAAGGCACACGGTTGCCATTTGGCAGGAGAGGAACCCTGAGACAAGACCGCACCCACCCCTACCTCAGAAGCATCAACCTCAACTATGAAGGGTAACTAAATATCAGGTTGTACTAGGATGGGAGCGGAAGCAAAACTCTCCTTGATATTAGAAAAGGCCTTACGCGCCTCTACCGACCAGGAAGAAAAATCTACCCCCTTTCTCGTCATATCAGTGAGTGGTTTAACAACAGAGGAATAATTCAAAATAAATTTCCTGTAATAATTGGCAAAGCCCAAAAAACGCATCAGCGCCTTCTGATTCTCAGGAAGCTCCCACTCAAGCACAGCGCGGACCTTCTCGGGGTCCATGCGAAAACCAGAAGCGGAGACAAGAAACCCCAGAAATTGGATTTCTGGAACCGCAAACACACATTTTTCCAGTTTCGCGTATAATTTATTCTCCCGCAGGATGAGCAAGACCTGACGTAAGTGTTCCTTATGAGTCTTGAAATCAGGAGAAAAAATCTAAATGTCATCCAAATACACTAATACAAATTTTCCCATTAAATATTAAAAAATGCTGTTGACGAAATGCTGAAAAACGGCTGGGGCATTCATCAAACCAAAAGGCATAACCAAATTCTCAAAATGGCCCTCAGGGGTATTGAAAGCCGTCTTCCATTCGTCTCCTTCTCTGACCCTAACCAGGTTGTATGCCCCTCTTAGGTCTAATTTGGAAAAGACTTTAGCCCCAACAACCTGGTTAAACAGGTCCGGGATCAGAGGAAGCAGATAAGGATCACGAATAGTGATACTGTTCAGCTCCCTGAAATCCAGACAAGGTCTTAAAGAACCATCTTTTTTCTTAACAAAGAAAAAAACAGCGGCAACAGGTGACTTCGAGGGTCGTATGTGTCCTTTTCTCAGACTCTCAGAGATATAAGCCCGCATAGCGACCCTCTCAGGTTGGGAGAGATTGTATAAACGAGATTTAGGCAGCTTGGCGCCTGGGATGAGATTAATAGGGCAATCATACTCCCTGTGCGGAGGTAAACCCTGAACTCCACTCTCAGAGAAGACATCCAAAAATTCAGAGAGGAAAGGTGGTACAGTCTTAGTAGAAACCTCAGAAACAGATGTTATGAGGCAATTCTCTCTGCAAAAGTTACTCCAACCATTTATTTGCCTCGCTTGCCAATCAATGGTGGGGTTAGGTTTAGTGAGCCAGGGTAGCCCCAACACTAGAGGAGTAGGCAAACCGCTAAGGACGAAACATGACACATCCTCAACATGAGCATCACTCACAATTAAACGGATATTGTGAACTATGCCCTTTAATGATTTCTGAGAAAGTGGAGCTGAATCAATAGCAAAAACAGGAATATCCTTTCCCAAAGTGCATACCTGGAAACCATGAGTTACCGCAAATTGACTATCAATGAGGTTGACAGCTGCTCCACTATCCACAAAAATCTCACAAAAAATGCTCTTGCTCTCTAGCGCCACCCTAGCAGGCAGGACAAAACGGGAACTACAAGCAAACGGAAAACCTTCAATTTCCGCCTCAACCCTGCCAATAGTAACAGACGGAACATTTTTAAAAGATTTTTTCCTTTTTGTCTCTTTATTACTCCCAGAAAACTGCCTGAATCTCCTAGAGGGACAAACATTTGCCAGATGATTTATACCTCCACAACAAAAACAAACCCTCCCCTGCGGGCTGAATCTTCTATTGTCAGAGGCAATCAACCCCAGCTGCATGGACACCTGCTCAGAAGGGGCTGACAGCGACTGAGACCCCTGTGCACAGAATGAGACCGCTGCACTGTCCCGGGACTGAGTATGACAGGAAGGAGAGATCTCTCCTCTCTCTCTAAGACGCCTGTCAATACGAACAGCCTGAGACATAGCAGAATCCAAGGAGGTAGGTCTTTCATGAAAGGCAAATGCATCTTTCAATCCCTCTGAAAGACCATAGCAAAATTGACTTCGGAGTGCAGCATCATTCCAACCCGTATCTGCTGCCCATCTCCGAAATTCTGAACAGTATATCTCTGCGGATTGTTTACCCTGGCATAACAGACGTAGTCTAAACTCAGCCAGAGCAATACGATCATCATATATCTGACCCAGGGCTAAAAAGAATTCATCCACTGAACGAAGGGGCCATGCTCCCTCCGGCAGCGAAAAGGCCCAGGACTGAGCGTTACCCCTGAGCAGCGATATAATGATCCCCACCCTCCGTTCTTCATCACCAGAAGAATGGGGAAGAAGGCGAAAATGGAGTTTGCAAGCCTCTCTAAAACGCACAAAATTCGCACTACCCCCGGAGAACGTATCCGGGAGCGAGATCTTAGGCTCAGCACAAACTCCATGAACGCAAGCTGAACCGGTCACTTGAAACTGAGAAAAAGTCTTACGGAGATCAGCTACCTCCAAAGAAAGACCCTGAAAGCGTTCAGCCAAAAGTGAAACCGGATCCATGCTTGAGACGGTTTCGGCGGCTGATAATGTCACGGATGGTGTACAGGAAACAAGACAATACCATATAAACAATGTCTCTCTGGATCCACAACTAAGGAACAAAGGGAGACCCCTGCAATAGACCTGCCGCTCTCCCTCACTGCTCAGCCTATGCGAACACCCCAAAGGTGGATGGCCGCATATCCACGTTCCTCGGCTATCTATTACCTGAAGACCCTACAATAGTGAAGGGACACGACCACCGGCTCCTTACACTGACACGGAGGGAGTCAGGGTCACCTGGATCCAGAAAAGACAAAATCATAAATACATAAACAGCACTTATCTTGCAGACGAATGACGACTGACGACTGGGAACAGGGAACTGGGAACAGCATGCACACACACTCCAGGAAGTTGTATCAGCCGCACACTACTGCATTATGGGGAGGAACTTAAAGGGTAGCGATCAGTCCAACTGCATGACAGCTGAGATAGACTAACGAGATGAGAAACTAAACCAAAACAAAGAAATTCAAGGAGGAGGATCTGAGAAGCTCCTGTGAGCGCTTCTCAGCTGTCTGGCTGTGACAAGCAATCAACAAAATACAATTACCAAAACACATTGGGCTCTGCCTGTGATACAATTACCAAACATAATGGGCTAACTTAATCACTCACAGACAGAAAACACACATTTTTCCCAAAACACAGAAAACACCTCAAAACCCCACATATCCCCATAATGTATACATCCATGGATAGCTCTGATCTGGGTGATTTTTGGATATGTTGTTCACCCAGATCAGAGCTATCCATGGATGTATACATTATGGGGATATGTGGGGTTTTGAGGTGTTTTCTGTGCTTTGGGAAAAATGTGTGTTTTCTGTCTGTGAGTGATTAAGTTAGCCCATTATGTTTGGTAATTGTATCACAGGCAGAGCCCAATGTGTTTTGGTAATTGTATTTTGTTGATTGCGTCAAAGACAATGCCAGTGTGTTTGTTAATTGCGTCACAGACAATGCCATTGTGTTTGTTGAATAGGGTTAGTTTTGTGTTTAAACTGTACAGGATTAGCTGCTATGTCATGTCCTCAGTATGTCATGTGTATATAAGTCAATGCTGTGTGTTCAATAAAGAGTTCCTGTTTTACATTCAACATAGAGCCTCGTCTCATGTGTATGGGGATTGCTATACGTGTTTACTCCCCTGGCTATTACTCCTAGCTCTTGTAAGAGCTGTTCCTGGTTCCTGTGGTGGTATCGGTGTCGAGTGGAGTGCTTGGAGTCCTCGGGAGGCACTGGGAGCATCCATCAACTGAGGTACCCAGTCAGGGTGTCAGGAGATCCTTTACATGGATAGCTCTGATCTGGGGGAACAACATATCTAAAAATCACCCAGATCCGAGCAGGGGTTACCGAATTCCATGGAAGTCACATTTGGCTGGCCGCAAGCATGGCTTTCCTGCCCAAAACAGTTCCACAGATTTAAGCTGTGCGGCCGGTCTGTCTTCTCCTTCAAAGTTAGTATATGGGCCATAATCCTGAGGCAAGAGGCTGGCAAACAGGCCCCTCCAAAACCCAGTGGCGAGGTTAGTTTCGCCACACATCTCCCCCTCCCAGGGAAGACTAACCAGATACCTGACCTCACGCCGGTCGGTACCTGAGTTAGTCTGGCAGTCCACCCACAACCAAATACTGGACCTGTTGAATTTGGTAGCCTGTCTCTGTTCAGTGAGTCCACCAAGGTTATGTTGGTAACTGGTACTCCCGGTCTCTGTGTTGCTCCTTGGCTTGGAGTGGAGGTTGCTTTGTGGGCAGGGATCAGCGGTACTCTGCCCTGGTGCCAGCGCTACCACGGAAGAAGCCTGGTTGGAGCCTGGTTGTTGGAGGGGGAGACTGACTGTCTCCCCTTTGGATACCCAGCTCTGCTGCTGGAGGGGGAGACTGACTTTCTCCCCTTTGGCTAAACAGCCCTGTTGCTGGGGGACAGGACCGACTGTCCCTACCCCCTGTGCTGTAAGTGCAGAGACCACGGTCCCATCTGCACTGTTGTGGGGCTTACTGTCTCCCCCTGGTGCGTTAAGCTGCCGCTGGGGAGAGGGGGTAACGAGCTCCTCTCCTATACATACTTCCAGCCGCTGGGGAGGGCGATCGACCGTCTCCGCTCCCAATACAGTGTCCTGCTGCTGGGGAAAGGAGACTGGGCTCTCTATTCCCTGTAGGATACTCTGCCGCTGGGGGACAGGACCAACTGTCTCTGCCCCCTGTAATTCCGCCTGCCGCTGGGGAATGGAGACTAGGCTCCCAATTCCCAATAAATCACATTGCCGCTGGGGTTCTTCCCAGTAATCCTCCACAATATATTCCCAGCTGAAGAGGTCTGGCTCTGGGTCTGTCACTCTCCTCTCCTGCTGAGCCTTCTCACTGGAGTGGAACAGCTGCTGGTAGCCCTGTTCCATCTCCATCTCCCGGGTTACCAGGTGGACCAGGTCCTGGTCAATCTCATGAGTGTCGTCCCAGTCATACCTGCTCTCCCTCCATTCCAAGAGATCACGGAACCGGGCTTGTGTAGGGCTCCCAAACTCCAGCTCTGAAAAAGTCTCCCATAACAAGCCAGGACCATCAAACTCCTCTCCCTCTGGCTTGTCATGCTCAGCTGTCCTGGGTAGGTACTGTGCCCCATACCACCAGAGCGCCTGGTAGGCATCTTCCAGCCACAGCTCCTGCCATGCTAGGTGTTCCAATTTCTTTACCCATTCCTCCCAGGGCTGCTCTCCCAGGAAGGGAATCCGCAGGGCTACTCGCTTCTGCAACCGCTGGTCTTCCGTGGGGAGTCTCTCGTCCCTCATATACTCCACAATACCCAGTGCCTAGTACCAGATGCCTTTGCGGACTGCATCTCGGTCATCCATGACACCCTCATCGTACTCCACTGCTTTCCATTCTGCTGTAGCCAGGGGCGCTGTACGGATACTAGCGTTGCCCTCAATATGTTCCACGAACAGTGTCTCCGAGCTGCTCCTCCTCGCACTAGGACACCATCCCACTGCTTGCCACCAATGTAAAGGATCTCCTGACACCCCGACTGGTTACCTCCGTTGATGGATGCTCCCAGTGCCTCCCGAGGACTCCAAGCACTCCACTCGACACCGATACCACCACAGGAACCAGGAACAGCTCTTACAAGAGCTAGGAGTAATAGCCAGGGAGGGTAAACATGTATAGCAATCCCCATACACATGAGACGAGGCTCTATGTTGAATGTAAAACAGGAACTCTTTATTGAACACACAGCATTGACTTATATACACATGACATACTGAGGACATGACATAGCAGCCAATCCTGTACAGTTTAAACACAAAACTAACCCTATTCAACAAATACAATGGCATTGTCTGTGACGCAATTAACAAACACACTGGCATTGTCTTTGACGCAATCAACAAAATACAATTACCAAAACACATTGGGCTCTGCCTGTGATACAATTACCAAACATAATGGGCTAACTTAATCACTCACAGACAGAAAACACACATTTTTCCCAAAACACAGAAAACACCTCAAAACCCCACATATCCCCATAATGTATACATCCATGGATAGCTCTGATCTGGGTGAACAACATATCTAAAAATCACCCAGATCCGAGCAGGGGTTCCCGAATTCCATGGAAGTCACATTTGGCCGGCCGCAAGTATGGCTTTCCTGCCCAAAACAGTTCCACAGATTTAAGCTGTGCGGCCGGTCTGTCTTCTCCTTCAAAGTTAGTATATGGGCCATAATCCTGAGGCAAGAGGCTGGCAAACAGGCCCCTCCAAAACTCAGTGGTGAGGTTAGTTTCGCCACACACGTCTCAGATATTTAAGACGCGCTGTCGATTGCTAAATCCGCAGGCACGGATCACTTCAGCAACACCTCATTTCGGAGCTGGACAATTCCCAAGCTAAACGCTGAGCTGAAATGAAAAGGGATTTGAAATTCTGTATCTGCCCGGATGGCTGAATTGTATAGGCTTTTGGTATCTGACTCATCAGCTTCATCAGCTGAACAAGTCTCCATGTTAACCATTGAACTTTCACTCACGCAGTTACATTCTGCCATCGATAACATCTCCTCCTTAGTTTCCATTTTACAAACTAGGCTTCTCGCAGTAGAAGCAGTGATTCCGTCCCCTACCATCCAACGTCACCCATTCCAGGCCCTTCCGTTCCTCGCTCTCTCTCTCCAGGTAGGGTCTCTTGCACTCCAGATATAGCCCCGTCGCATTTCGTTCCTGACAGTATTAAGGAGGACATTTTGCCAGGTAAAGATGTCAATCTCGCGTCCATTCTCATTGCCACCCATGACTCGCTTGATAATAAAACTATCGCCTGCGGCGATGTCTCCATCATCCTCAAATCTAGAGATGCTCGCCCTTAACAAGAAGCTCACTATCCCAGAGTTTGTGTTGGCATTTAGCCTTTTTAGGGATATCATTTGTTCTGCGCAGCCCAGTAGACGGCAGGAATTAGATATTTATTTATACAGGGTGACAGATCTGGGTCATAAATATGGTGGCTTCCCGTTCTAAGATTATCATCGTTCTTTCTCCGCTAAAGCTGCAGCCGCTTTAGCCCAGTTTTAGCACGTTACTAAGTGGGCTGTTATGGATGTGAAGTTATTTTGCAGGCACTTTGCAGGGCTCAAGGCCTCTGCATGCGCCACTTGTCAATCTATTCTCCATTCTTCTGAATGGTGTCCTAACATGGTTCCTACCTCCCAGAGTAGATTTGTTCCGGGCCCTCCTCCCCCGCCCAAACCCATCCCTTCGGTAGACAAACTAGGCAGACCTATAGTTTTTTTGGGCAAAACTCAGGTTTGCAATAATTACAAACTGTCTGTTTGTAACTAAAATAAGTGTAGGGCCCTTCACGTCTGCTCTGTTTGATTCCAGGCACATCCTCAGTCCGCTTGTCCGCAAAGGTCATCCAGGAGCACCTGACTAGCTGAGGTTAACGTGGATCTGTTAGCTTCCCTCCTATCAGAACATCATGATCCTAATTTTGTTCAGTTTCTAGTTTTGGGGTTTAGGGAAGGCTTTCACACTGGATTGGTAGCTCTACCTCAATCCACCTGGGAAGGTACCAACCTCCTTTCTGCGCTCAGCGACCCGGGTTCATTGGAGTTACTAATCCAGTCTGAATTACAAAAGGGTTTCTTGTTAGGGCCTTTTGCTTCATCCCCTTTTGAGTTTTGGAGAGTCAGCCCTATCGGGCTTGTAAGTAAGACATTTTCAAATAAAAAACGTTTAATTTACGATCTTTCTGAGCCTCATGTCTCCGGTATTCCAAGCATTAATTCTCTTATTCCTTCAGAATAATTTTCTATGCAATATTCATCTATTGAAGAGGCTATCCAGCTTATCATTCAGACAGGTAGGGGGTCATGGTTGGCTAAAGCTGATATTGCCGATGCATTCAAGTTGCTTCCAATCCAACCAGAGTTATGGAAATTTTACGGGATCAAATGGTCTAATCTGTATTACTTCGCCAATCATTTAACTTTTTGGTCCAAGAGCAGCCCGTGGCTTTTTAATCAATTTGTTCAAGCCCTCCACTGGATTCTAGTTAACCATGCTGGCTGTCCTATGGTTATCCATTATCTGGACGATTTCTTATTAATAGAGCCACCTAGTCATAATCCCGACAAGTTGCACAGTCTCTTACAGATTTTCTCCGCTTTAAATGTTCCAGTTGCTCCATCAAAAATAAAAGGCCCTTCCTCCTCAATAACCTTTCTGGGCATTGTGTTAGATACCCAAAAAATGCAAGCTAGGTTACCATTAGATAAGTTGTTAAAAATCAAAGAAACATCTCTAAATCGGTAACCTCCAGGCCTTAAACCAAGTTAGAGCTGCAATCGTTGTTAGGGATGCTAAATTTCAACACTAAGGTCATGCCTCAAGGGCGTTCATATCCAGATTACTGCAACTCCTCCCCTCAGTTCCTGATTAGGATTCCTTGGTCCACCTAGACCAGTGGTGGGCAACCTTTTTTTTCAACTGAGCCAAATATCGCCAAAACCACGATTGAAATTTCTTTGGAGAGCCACATTTTTAAAACCTAAAATATTGCGTCAACAGTACCAGTGAGGACTATTAGGGCTCATGCACACGACCGTGTGCCCGCCGTTGCCATATTGCAGGTCTCATACGGCGGGTCCGCAATACACGGGCACTGGCCGTGTGCAGCCCGCATCAAGGACCCATTCACTTCAATGGGTCCAGGATCCGGAATATGAGTGCTACAGAGTGCTTCCGTGGAGCTTCTGGCTGTGCCTCCGCACCGCAAAAAAGTAGCGCATGCACTACTTTTTCGCGGTGCGGAGGCACAGCCAGAAGCACCACGGAAGCACACTGTAGCACTCATATCCCCGATCCTGGACCCATTGAAGTGAATGGGTCCATGATGCGGGCTGCACACGGCCAGTGCCCGTGTATTGCGGACCCGCCGTATGAGACCTGCAATATGGCAACGGCGGGCACACGGTCGTGTGCATGAGCCCTAATAGTCCTCACTGGTACACTGGCATCATGGACCCATTCACTTTAGCATGCGCTACTTTTTTGCGGTGCGGGCAGTCGGATGCGGATCGTGAACCCCATTCAAGTGAATGGGTCCGCGATCCTCATGCAGCTGCCCCATGGTCTGTGTCCGTGCATTGCGGACGGACCGCTATTTGCGGTCCAGAGCACAGGCACGGCGCCCTTACATTCGTGGGCATGAGCCCAGAGTGTGTTTTTACATACTTTTATATGTACTTTCTTTTATTTGGATCTTGATTATTATTTCATTTAATCTTTATAATTTTTTACTTTTATTAAACGCACTTATGGGGGATATCTGTGGATGACGCACTTATGGGGGATATCTGTGGATGACGCACTTATGGGGGATATCTGTGGATGACACACTTATGGGGGATATCTGTGGATGACACACTTATGGGGGATATCTGTGGATGACGCACATATGGGGGATATCTGTGGATGACGCACTTATGGGGGATATCTGTGGATGACGCACTTATGGGGGATATCTGTGGATGACGCACTTATGGGGGATATCTGTGGAGGGCGCACTTATGGGGGATATCTGTGGAGGGCGCACTTATGGGGGATATCTGTGGATGACGCACCTATGGGGGATATCTGTGGATGACGCACCTATGGGGGATATCTGTGGATGACACATATATAGCATAAGATGCTATATAAGTGCCCTCCACAGATATCCCCCATAAGTGCCCTCCACAGATATCCCCCATAAGTGCCCTCCAGTAAGTAAAGTAATGTATTAGTGGGGGGAAGGGAGGAGGCACATGAAATACATGAAGCCCACGGGGGCACTCGGGAAAGCGGCATTTGATATTTGCCATTCGGTGTTCTTGGAAAGGAGGGTGACCACTTTTTTGCGCGCAGTAATGGCGGACATATTGCTTAAGACTCATAGTCATTGGTTATTATTTTTAAACTTTTATTTTTGAAGAAAATTTTCCACAGCTCACAGAACATTTTCCACAGCTCACAGAACATTTTCCCTCAGAGCCTATGTTCATTTTTGAGGGCTATTTTCCCTCAGCACAGTTCAGTCATTAATCCCAATTCATCCCTGTTTACTAAAACTTCCCCCGACGTTAGTCTCCACACCTCCCCATTGACTGCGACCTTCATCTGTATTATAAAGTACTGTAGAGGGCCCGGCCAGAGGCTATTCAAAACTCACCGCACGTCCGCACAGTCACTGCCGCCTGCTGCTTCTGAGTGTCTGACTGGGAGGGATCCGGAGATGCACGGAAACCACGCCTCCGGGCGGCTCCTCCTCACTCTCCTCTGACACACGTGAGCTGCCTACTGCGCTGCGCCGTGCGCACTGCCCCCGGCACTGTTAGATCACATTTTGAATAGGAGGCGGTGGGGGGGCCGGGGGCCCCCCTGGCTCAGGGGCCCGGTCGCAATTGCGACCGCTGCGACCCCTGTAGCTACGCCACTGCATCTCACCCTCCGTCATGCGCCTCCTGCCCCGCCTGCCTGCTTCATTCATAAAGTGGAAGGAGCAGACAGACGGGGCAGGAGGCGCATGACGGACATTTTGCAAGCTTGAGCGGCGCGATATGGCTGCGCGGCCGCCCACCCGCCAGCCCGCACGAAAGAGCCGCATTCAAGGATAAAAAGAGCCGCATGTGGCTCGCGAGCCGCGGCTTGCCGACCACTGACCTAGACAATGAGGCTGCCACTGATCTCGTCATGTGGGACTTCTTCTTGTCTGGTTGGAACAGGGGTTTCCTTATTCGTGCCACAGTGGAGTCCAGCGTCTCCCACCGTTTTTTCGATGCGGCCGCTTCGGGTGGGTTTGCGGCGATTTTCGGCAGACATTGGTTTGCCGGTCATTGGCCGCCTGAACTCTCTTTATTAAAAGAGTTTTTAAAATCCCCCCTGTTGCTTGAAATGTATCCTATAGTCGCTGCTGCGCTAGTTTGGGGTAGGCATTGGAAAAATTCTTCAGTTGCCTTCATCACGGACAATCAGGTAGTTGTTGATTTCCTCTCCAAAGGCAGGTCCAAATCTCCACAAATTATGCCATTTGTACGTAAACTGGTGTGGCTAGCCCTACATTTTAATTTCCACTTTACTTGTCGACACATTCAGGGAGTTCAAAATATCTCAGCGGACGGTTTGTCACGTTTCAATTTCCCCACTTTCTTTCAGACGATGCCAGAAGCAGACCAAACAGGAATTTCCCCACCAGCAGCCAGGGAATTGATGATGGATTAAGAAGGCATTTCTCGGCAGCCAAGTCTCTCATCCTTAAGTCACTGTCAATCAATACTGTCCGTAATTACAAAACCGGTTGGAATATTTTTAAGCAATTTGCACGGCTCCAGCTCCGAAACAACGTCAACCTCACCACGTATATCATGGCTTTCTTAGCTTACTGTCACGAGGAGCTTCACCTGTCATATAACACGATCAAGCTTTATTTGGCAGGGGTTCAACATCATCACATCTTACAGCATCCAGACTGTGGGTCGTTTTTTGCATCACAAGCGGTAAAAGCCACTCTAAGGGGCATTCAGAAAAGCTCTACGAGTCCGTGTCCGGGCAGACAGCCGTTCTCTGGGGAGCTGTTCAGAGAACTTTCAAATTCACTAGATGGCAATCCTTTTGGGCCCTATATCAGTACAGTTATTAAAGCCGCCATGTTCCTCAGCTTTAAGGGTTTATTAAAACCCGGGGAATTCACTAGCTCTTCACCCCTTCAACCCCGGGCCTGTTTTCACTATCCTGCCCAGGCCATTTTTTGCAAATTTCCAAGTTTCAATTTCTCTACTTCTATAATACATAGTAATACCTACAAAAATAGTTATTACTTTACATTTCCCATATATCTACTTCATGTTTGGATAATTTTGGGAATGACATTTTATTTTTTGGGGATGTTACAAGGCTTAGAAGTTTAGAAGCAAATCTTGAAGTTTTTCTGAAATTTTCCAAAACCCACTTTTCAAGGACCAGTTCAGGTCTGAAGTCACTTTGTGAGGCTTACATAATAGAAACCACCCAAAAATGACCCCATTCTAGAAACTACACCCCTCAAGGTATTCAAAACTGATTTTGCAAACTTTGTTAACCCTTTAGGTGTTCCACAAGAATTAATGGAAAATAGAGATACAATTTCAAAATTTCAATTTTTTGGCACATTTTCCATTTTAATAATTTTTTTTCAGTTACAAAGCAAGGGTTAACAGCCAAACAAAACTCAATATTTATGGCTCTGATTCTGTAGTTTACAGAAACACCCCATATGTGGTCATAAACCGCTGTATGGGAACACGACAGGGCGCAGAAGGAAAGGAATGCCATACGGTTTGGTAGGCAGATTTTGCTGGACTGTTTTTTTGACACCATGTCCCATTTGAAGCCCCCCTGATGCACCCCTAGAGTAGAAACTCCAAAAAAGTGACCACATTCTAGAAACTACACCCCTCAAGGTATTCAAAACTGATTTTACAAACTTTGTTAACCCTTTAGGTGTTCCACAAGAATTAATGGAAAATAGAGATACAATTAAAAAATTTCACTTTTTTGGCAGATTTTCCATTTTAATAATTTTTTTCCAGTTACAAAGCAAGGGTTAACAGCCAAATAAAACTCAATATTTATGGCTCTGATTCTGTAGTTTACAGAAACACCCCATATGTGGTCATAAACCGCTGTATGAGCACACAACACGGCGCAGAAGGAAAGGAATGCCATACGGTTTTTGAAAGGCAGATTTTGCTGGACTGTTTTTTTGACACCATGTCCCATTTGAAGCCCCCCTGATGCACCCCTAGAGTAGAAACTTCAAAAAAGTGACCCCATTCTAGAAACTACACCCCTCAAGGTATTCAAAACTGATTTTACAAACTTTGTTAACCCTTTAGGTGTTCCACAAGAATTAATGGAAAATAGAGATACAATTTCAAAATTTCACTTTTTTGGCAGATTTTCCATTTTAATATTTTTTTTCCAGTTACAAAATAAGGGTTAACAGCCAAACAAAACTCAATATTTATGGCTCTGATTCTGTAGTTTACAGAAACACCCCATATATGGTCGTAAACCGCTGTACGGGCACACGGCAGGGCGCAGAAGGAAAGGAATGCCATACGGTTTTTGGAAGGCAGATTTTGCTGGACTGGTTTTTTGACACCATGTCCCATTTGAAGCCCCCCTGATGCACCCCTAGAGTAGAAACTCAAAAAAAGTGACCCCATTCTAGAAACGAAAACCCTCAAGGTATTCAAAACTGATTTTACAAACTTTGTTAACCCTTTAGGTGTTCCACAAGAATTAATGGAAAATAGAGATACAATTTCAAAATTTCACTTTTTTGGCAGATTTTCCATTTTAATAAAAAAAAATCCAGTTACAAAGCAAGGGTAAACAGCCAAACAAAACTCAATATTTATGGCTCTGATTCTGTAGTTTACAGAAACACCCCATATGTGGTCGTAAACCTCTGTACGGGCACACGGCAGGGCGCAGAAAGAAAGGAATGCCATACGGTTTTTGGAAGGCAGATTTTGCTGGACTGGTTTTTTGACACCATGTCCCATTTGAAGCCCCCTGATGCACCCCTACAGTAGAAACTCAAAAAAGTGACCACATTTTGGAAACTACGAGACAAGGTGCCAGTTTTATTGGTACTATTTTGGGGTACATATGATTTTTTATTGCTCTATATTACGTTTTTTTGTGAGGCAAGTTAACAATTTATGTTTTGGCACCGTTTTTATTTTTTATTTTTACAGCGTTTACCTGAGGGATTAGGTCATGTGACTTTTTTATAGAGCAGATCGTTACGCACGTGGCAATACCTAATATGTCTACTTTTTCTTATTTATTTAAGTTTTACACAATAATAGCATTTTTGAAACCGAAATAATGATATTTTAGTGTGTCATAGTCTGAGAGCCATAGCTTTTTTTATTTTTGGACCGATTCTCTCAGGTAGGGTCTAATTTTTTGAGGGATGAGGTGACGGTCTGATTGGTACTATTTTGGGGGGCATACGCCTTTTTGATCACTTGCTGTTGAAATTTTTGTGATGTAATGTGACAAAAATGGCTTTTGTTTACACATTTTTTTTTTTTTTTACGGTGTTCACCTGAGTGGTTAGGTCATGTGATATTTTTACAGAGCTGTTTGTTACGGACGTGGCGATACCTAATATGTATACTTTTTTATTTTTTTCACTTTAGCACAATAATAGCAGTTTTGAAGCAAAAAATAATCATATTTTAGTGTCTCCATAGTCTGAGAGCCATAGCTTTTTTATTTTTTAACCGATTCTCTTAGGTAGGTTCTAATTTTTTGCGGGATGATGCGATGGTCTGATTGGTACTATTTTGGGGGCATACGCCTTTTTGATCACTTACTGTTGCCATTTTTGTGATATAATGTAACAAAAATGGCTCTTTTTTACACAGTTTTTTTTATTTTATTTTTACGGTGTTCACTTGAGTGGTTAGGTCATGTGATATTTTTATAGAGCTGTTTGTTACGGAAGTGGCGATACCTAATATGTATACTTTTTAATTTTTTTCACTTTAGCACAATAATAGCAGTTTTGAAGGAAAAATTAATCATATTTTAGTGTCTCCATAGTCTGAGAGCCATAGCTTTTTTGTTTTTTGACCGATTCTCTTAGGTAGGGTCTTATATTTTGCGGGATGAGGTGACGGTCTGATTGGTACTATTTTGGGGGGCATACGCATTTTTGATCACTTGCTGTTGCAATTTTTGTGATGTAATGTGACAAAAATTGCTTTTTTTTACAGTTTTTTTTTTACGGTGTTCATATGAGTGGTTAGGTCATGTGATATTTTTATAGAGCTGTTTGTTACGGAAGTGGCGATACCTAATATGTGTGTTTTTTTTTTTTTCTGTTTTACTTTATTAATTTTATTACTTTATTAATTTTATTAAAAACCCTTTTTTTTAAACTTTTTTTTACTTTACTTTATTTATGACATTCACTTTTGGGGGTCTTATCCCCTCTTCAATGCATTACAATACATCTGTATTGTAATGCATTGCCTGTTAGTGTATGACACTGAGTCATACACTAACAGGTTGCCTAGGAGACCCAGCCTGAGGCTGGATCTCCTCAGCTCCCGTAGAAGGCAGTTCCTGATGCCGTGCAAGGCATTGGGCAGCCTCTGCACGGCATCGGGCTGCCTTGTGTCGCATCGGGTCCCCGCGACAGCAGTGCGGGGACTCGATGCGATCGTTCACCTGACACAAACCTCTTCTATGTCGCGGTCAGCGCGGACCGCGGCATAGAAGAGGTTAATCCGTCGGCATCGGCTTTTACAAAAGCAGGGGCCCGGCTACCACGGACTGCCGGGCCCCTGCAGTGATCGCGCGCGCATCGCTCCGGTGCCGCGCGATCACTATGACGTACTATTACGTCAAATTGCGGGAGCTCAGTGGTTCCCATGACGTAACAGTACGTCAAAGGTCGGGAAGGGGTTAAAGGTTTGGCTTTAGGCCAATAAGTCTGGCACGCCGATAATTTTTCGCTGTATCTTTTCGCCACCAAAACCTTCCAAGTAGGGCCGCCAACTAAGGTAGATTACTTCCAGACTTTCAACGAATGGTGCCCTGTTAGGCCCCTTTCACACGGGCGTTGCGGGAAAATGTGCGGGTGCGTTGCGGGAACACCCGCGATTTTTCCGCGCGAGTGCAAAACATTGTAATGCGTTTTGCACTCGCGTGAGAAAAATCGCGCGTGTTTGGTACCCAAACCCGAACTTCTTCACAGAAGTTCGGGCTTGGGATCGGTGTTCTGTAAATAGTATTATTTTCCCTTATAACATGGTTATAAGGGAAAATAATAGCATTCTGAATACAGAATGCATAGTAAAACAGGGCTGGAGGGGTTAAAAAAAAATAAAAAATCATTTAACTCACCTTAATCCACTTGCTCGCGATGCCCGGCATCTCCGTCTGACTCTTTTACTGTATAGGACCTGTGGAGAGCATTAACTATAGTTTAAGGACCTGGGATGACGTCACTCTGGTCATCACATGGTACGTCACATGATCTTTTACCATGGTGAATCACCATGGTAAAAGATCATGTGACGTACCATGTGATGACCGGAGTGACGTCATCCCAGGTCCTTAAACTATAGTTAATGCTCTCCACAGGTCCTATACAGTAAAAGAGTCAGACGGAGATGCCGGCTACGCGAGCAAGTGGATAAAGGTGAGTTAAATGACTTTTTTTTTTTTTTTTAACCCCTCCAGCCCTGTTTTACTATGCATTCTGTATTCAGAATGCTATTATTTTCCCTTATATCCATGTTATAAGGGAAAATAATAAGGTTCGGGTCTCCATCCCGATCGTCTCCTAGCAACCGTGCGTGAAAATCGCACCGCATCCGCACTTGCTTGCGGATGCTTGCGATTTTCACGCAACCCCATTCATTTCTATGGGGCCTGCGTTACGTGAAAAACGCACAAAGAGGAGCATGCTGCGATTTTCACGCAACGCAAAAGTGATGCGTGAAAATCACCGCTCGTGTGCACAGCCCCATAGAAATGAATGGGTCAGTATTCAGTGCGGGTGCAATGCGTTCACCTCCCGCATCGCATCCGCGCGGAATACTCGCTCGTGTGAAAGGGGCCTTAAGGTCCTAAAGCGCTTACTGTCCGTTCTGGATGGCTCCTCTCCAGATACTCCGTTGCTGCCATTTAACAACCGCCCTCTCACATCTTCACAATTTATCCTTCATATTCGCTCCTTAGCTTCTGGTCTCGGTTATGACCCTAAGCGCATATCAGGACACTCTTTCTGTATCGGAGCAGCATCCTCAGCTTCAGCACATGGTGTTCCCGCTCACATCATCATAAAAATGGGACGCTGTTAATCTTCTTGCTTTGTTCGTTACGTGCCAAACCCACAAGTTGAAATTGCTAAAGCTTTTACGCTTTGTAAATTTAAGGCTTTGTAAATTGTTTTTCTACTAAATACAGCATTTTCATATTTACTATCTGGTCTTGATTTTTGCCCCCATATAGGCCTACCCACGTTCATGGCTAAGGGCACATCACCAGCCATTTTAGCTAGATGGTAGCTTTAGTTTTCAGTTAGGTTTTTCTAGTTGGGTTCTGCATTTCCCATAGCCATGACCACAAATAGGGAAAGCTGGGAACACAGCCTGCATTTGTGGGAGTGGCGTGAGGGCCTTTATATCCCCCAGGCTCCAAACATTGGCGCACGCACGTTTACGGTGCCCCTCCCACCCTTCCCCTCTCTTTTTCCTTATCTTCCTCGGGTATGCCCCCTTATATGCCTACCCACGTCGATGGCTAAGGGCACACCACCAGCCATTTTAGCTAGATGGTAGCTTTAGTTTTCAGTTAGGTTTTGCTAGTTGGGTTCGGCATTTCCCGTAGCCACGACCACAAAAATGATTTGGATTCCGCAAATACTGTACATTCTGCATAATCCTCCTTTATGGCTTCCTCTATATCTTTTAAAGAGGATAGACTGTATATTTAGGGACCTTCTCTGGCGTAAGGAAACCCCTAGAATTAAATTTGATAAATTGCAATTAGATAAGGAGAAAGGAGGGGTGGCATTGCCTCATCCCTGGGCGTATTATTTAGCTTCACAATTGCAACATCTACTGGGATGGGGCATACCAGCAAATCCGGACTCTAGGCACTAGGCAGAAGATTTTACAAAACCATTTAAGTACGACCAATTTGGTGTGGTCTCTGGAAGCTCAGAGATTTAAACTAATCACACCATCCTTGCCCACTTTCTCCCTCCTACATACAGTTGGTGGAAATGTAAGGATTTACTGGGTGTTTAGGGCTGTACCAAGTACACCCCAATTTGGAATAATCCTCACTTAGGACATGTTCTATTTTTTCCAGGAATGGAATTGCGGACCCGGAAGTTTGGATCCGCATTTCCGGATCCGGACAGCACATCGTGCGGCCCCATAGCAATGAATGGGTCCACAATTCCATCCCGCAAAATGTGGAACAGAATTGCGGACGTGTGAATGGAGCCTTAGGTGAATTGCATATGCTGGAAGGCTTTGAGGCCTCAGAAAGGAGAGGTGTAAAATACATTCACCAGTTATATGAGACTGACACACTTAAAACATGTCAGACTCTGCAGACTGAATTTGGACTAGAACACTCTGTGCTCTATCAGTACCTTCAATTGCGACATGCTATTCATTCTCAGGGGCGCACAACACATTTGCCTATCTCTGGTACTGGGGTCTTTGATAGGATAGTTATGGCCCTTATCTCTAAATCATTGATCTCCTTAACTTATGGTGATCTCTTGCCAAAGTGTGTTGGGGACCCGTTACATGGACTGAAAGATAAATGGGAAACTGATGTTGGGCCCCTGACAGACATCCAGTGGGAAAGTGTTCTGGCCTACACTCTGTCACTCTCTTTGTCGGTGGCACAGTGTAGGTCACAACTATTTTTACTACACAGGGTGTATAGAACACCTTCATTATCATGCAAAATGGGAATTCGGTCGGATGCTGGTTGTCCTAGATGTACCCATCTTGAGGCGGATATGGCCCATATGTTGTGGTCCTGTCCGGCTCTCGCAGGTCTATGGTCTGCAGTTTACACCTTTTTGGAAGATGTCTATGATGTTACGATACCAAAGGTCCCCAGAATTGGACTCCTGGGTTGTGTGATGGATATTCCTACTACAAATATAATACAGTTACTAGCTCTTGCCAAGATTTTTTATCTAACTAGGAAACTCATAGCTAAGTATTGGTTACAATCATCTGCTCCAGGGATAACTGAATTAATAAACGTGGCAAATAATATGATTTACATGGAATGGAAAATATATGTACAAAGAGGCAATATTAGGAAATTTGAAAACAATGGGATGCTTGGATTGCACATCCAAGGCTTGCTACTGTGGCTCTGTTGCACACACAAATGCTGGCACTTAGAGGTTTCTAATTGGCCAGGGACTAATTGAGAGGTAGGGGACTGGTGATGGCCTTGCGGTTCACCCAGCGGTCGGTTCGCGGCGAACTTTGAGCGTTCGCGATCCACCGAACATGCGAACATATGACGTCATATTCTTTTGCATTGCACTGAACTTTGACCCATGACACATCCATCAGGTGGGACAGGACAACCAATTGAGACGTTTCAGCACATGGACACACCCCCAACACTATAACAGAACCCGATCTGGCAGCCATTTTACATTATGTGTTTATCACGGTCGGCGTGGCTATCACATACGTGACACAGAGGGAGGGAACGAGGAAGGCCCTGAACAAGTGAGAGGGAAGATGGTGACCCCTGACTCACCTGGCGGCTGGCACCTGGCTGCCCTGACGTCCCTAGACGGGTTCCTCACCCGTACGCCGATCACGTGCCTAAAGCCCTGGCTTTCCCTGAGCTGAGCCCTAGGTAGTGAACAGGGCGATGGGAACACTAGTCCGCACCACTAACTCTAAGGGAAAACACCAAGGGGAGGACAGACAACACAGACTCAACATATATTCCCAGGTGGGCGACAACAAGAGACAACAATAAGCCAAACAGGGATCCGGAGGGAAGCACACAGGAACAACAACCAGGATTAACCACTCCAGTGGGTCAGTATAGATGTCCAGGCAGGAAGCTCTATAACTGGCAACTAAAGAAGTGTGAGGGGAGAATATAAGGAGGTAGGGAGTGGCAGACAAGAAACAGCTGAGGAGGAGAAGCTACGGATCCCTGAGAGAGACAAAAAGGATAGCAAGGCAAACACAGAAAACAATAACTAAGAAACACCGTGATCTTTAGATATAGAGCGCGCAGCCACCCGCTGCGACTTCCTGACCCCGGGTATAACGGAGTCAGACGTGGCTCTTGATACCCTCGTGACAGTACCCCCCCTTTCACGAGGGGCCTCCGGACACTCAGGACCAGGTCTCTCCGGATGAGAGGCATGGAAAGTCTGAATTAACCTGTTGGCGTTTACCTCTGACGCTGGAACCCACATTCTTTCCTCGGGACCGTAACCCCTCCAATGCACCAGATACTGAAGAGAGCGGCGGACCCGACGAGAATCAACAATTCTGGCTATTTGAAACTCCAGATTACCATCCACAATAACAGGAGGAGGTGGCAGCGGCGATGGTTCTAGAGGTGGAACATACTTCTTGAGTAACGATTTATGGAAGACGTTATGGATCTTAAAAGTCTGAGGTAGCTCCAGGCGAAAAGCCACAGGGTTAATGACGGCTACTATTTTATAGGGACCAATGAACCTAGGACCCAGTTTCCAAGAGGGAACCTTCAACTTAATATTCCTAGTAGACAACCACACATAGTCATTCACTCCTAGGTCCGGACCTGGCGACCGTTTCTTATCGGCCATGCATTTATATTTACCACTCATCTTTTTCAAGTTAACTTGCACCTTCTGCCATACCGATGAAAGAGATGAAGAAAACCTTTCCTCTTCGGGAACCCCAGAAGACCCCCCCTCTTTGAAAGTACAAAATTGGGGATGAAAACCGTATGCACCAAGGAATGGTGACTTGCCAGTGGACTCCTGATAATGATTATTTATGGCAAACTCAGCTAACGGTAAATATGATGACCACAACTCTTGGTTTTCAGACACAAAACACCTTAAATATGTTTCTAGGTTTTGGTTGGTACGCTCAGTCTGTCCATTCGACTGAGGATGGAAAGCTGAGGAAAAGGACAAGTGAACCCCCAAACGGGAACAAAAAGCTTTCCAAAACTTAGAAATAAACTGGGTTCCCCGATCCGAAACCACATCGGAAGGGACCCCGTGAAGCTTCACGATTTCACTGATAAACACCTGAGCGAGAGTTTTAGCATTAGGAAGTGCGGGTAGCGCAATAAAGTGTACCATTTTGCTAAACCTGTCTACTACTACCAAGATAACTGTTTTACCCGCCGACAACGGTAAGTCAGTGATGAAATCCATTGACAGATGTGTCCATGGCCTATTGGGGATGAAAAGTGGCAATAAAGACCCTGCTGGACGTGTATGAGAGACTTTCGCGCGTGCACAAGTAGAACAAGTAGACACGAAATCCATTACATCCTGACGCAACCTGACGCCACCAAAAACGACGAGATAAAAGCTCCAAGGTTGCTTTACTACCCGGGTGTCCAGTAAGTGCCGAATTATGATGTTCTTTTAATAATTCAAGACGCAGGTTTAACGGTACAAACAATTTCTCTGAGGGGCAAGAGGCCGGGGCGTCCCCCTGAGCCTCTAACACCTTTCCCTCTAGAACAGAGTGTACAGCAGAGACAACCACTCCTCTTTGTAAAATAGGTACCGGATCACTAGCATTACCCCCTCCAGGGAAACTACGAGATAACGCGTCTGCCTTGGTATTTTTTGCCCCAGGACGATAGGTGATTACAAAGTTAAATCTGGTAAAGAATAGCGACCACCTAGCTTGTCTAGGGGTGAGACGTTTAGCCGATTCTAGGTACAGAAGGTTCTTGTGATCCGTAATCACCGTGACGGGGTGGATTGCTCCCTCTAAGACGTGACGCCACTCTTCAAGCGCCAGTTTAATCGCCAACAGTTCCCTATTTCCAACATCATAATTCTTCTCCGCAGAAGATAATTTTTTGGAAAAGAAAGCGCAAGGACGCCATTTGCCAGGAGACGGACCCTGAGACAATACAGCTCCCACTCCCACCTCTGACGCATCTACCTCGACAATAAAAGGCTGGGAGACATCAGGTTGAATTAGAACAGGTGCCGAGGTAAACCTCTCCTTTAGAGAGGAAAATGCATCTTTAGCGGCGTCAGACCATTTGGAAAAATCCGTCCCCTTCCTAGTCATGTCGGTAAGGGGTTTAACGATCACTGAATAATTTTTAATGAACTTTCTATAGAAATTAGCGAAACCCAAAAACCGTTGTAGGGCTTTAAGGTTCTCAGGAAGATCCCAATCTAAAATTGCCTGGACCTTCCCAGGATCCATGCGGACACCTGAAGCAGATAATAGATATCCCAGGAACTGTAATTCCTGAACAGCGAAGACACATTTTTCAATTTTCGCATATAATTTATTCGTCCGTAGGACCTGCAGTACTTGCCTGACATGCACCTCATGTGTTTTCAGATCAGCCGAATAAATTAAGATATCATCTAGGTATATGACTACAAACCTGCCGATGAGATGACTAAAAATATCATTCACGAAATGTTGGAAGACAGCAGGGGCATTGGTCAGACCGAAAGGCATAACTAGATTTTCATAATGCCCCTCAGGGGTGTTAAAAGCTGTCTTCAACTCATCCCCTTCCCTGATACGAATCAGATTGTAGGCCCCCCTAAGATCAAGTTTGGAGAACCACTTAGCACCCGCAATCTGATTAAAAAGGTCAGGAATGAGAGGAAGAGGGTATGGGTCACGGATGGTTATCTGGTTTAACTCACGGAAATCTAAGCAAGGACGCAGGCCCCCATCTTTCTTTTTAACAAAGAAAAACCCTGCAGCCACGGGTGAAGAAGAGGGTCTGATGTGTCCCTTAGCCAGACTCTCGGAGATATAATCTTTCATGGCTTGTCTCTCGGGACCCGAAAGATTATGCAACCTGGACTTGGGTAATTTTGCCCCGGGAATCAGGTTAACCTGCAATCATAAGGATGATGAGGTGGTAGTTTCTGACAACCCTTTTCAGAAAAAACGTCCTCAAAGTCCGAAATAAATGTAGGTAGGGAAGCTATGGAGGCGATTAAGCAATTGTTATTTAAGCAATTCACTCTGCAATGCTCACTCCACTCCAATATCTCCCTGGCCTGCCAATCCACCACTGGATTGTGCGCTACCAACCAGGGAAGACCCAATACCACCGGAGAGGGAAGGCCCTCCAGAACGTAACATGCAAGACACTCATTATGGTGGTCCCCTACCCGAAGGTGTAAATTACGAACAATGTGGGTGAGGTTTCTCTGAGACAGAGGAGCAGAATCTATAGCGAATACGGGAATAGGTCTCTGCAGCGTACAGAGAGACAAACCCATAGTGCGGGCAAAATGGGCATCAATCAAGTTTACCCCTGCTCCACTGTCTAGAAAAACAGAAATAGACTCCGTCTTAACACCAAAAACAATGACCGCTGGTAACACAAATTGAGATGTTCGTATGGAGGAAACGTATACCCCCCGGCTGACATCCTCCGCACAGCCCGGGGTTAGTAGTTCCGACGGTCTTTTGTTTTTGAGAAAGGAGGGACAGACATTAATGAAATGACCCCTCCCCCCACAGAAAAAACAAGCCCCCCCCCCTACGGCGAACCTCGGGAGGACGGACCTGACGAGAAGTTCCGCCTAGCTGCATAGGCTCATCTAAGTCAGTACAGGCTGACTGTTGCTTGGGAGAGGTAACCAATTGCTCCGGAATTTTCGATCTCTCCCTAAGACGTCTATCTATTCTGATAGAGAGGGACATAACAGCATCAAGGGAAAGGGGGGTCTCATACAGCGCCAGTGCATCCTTAACCCTTTCAGATAACCCAGAGCAGAACTGACTCCTGAGAGCCGGGTCGTTCCACTGAGTATCCGTAGCCCACCTACGGAACTCTGAGCAATATTCCTCTGCTGACCGATCTCCCTGTAGGAGTCTCCGTAACTTCGACTCAGCCAGGGCGACTCGGTCAGGGTCATCATATATGAGACCCAAAGCCCCAAAAAATCCCTCCACTGACCGAAGAGCCTGAGAACCAGGGGGTAACGAGAACGCCCAGGATTGCGGATCCCCCTGAAGCAGGGAAATGACAATCCCTACCCGCTGTTCTTCATGACCTGAGGAGTAAGGGCGCAACTTAAAATATAATTTGCAGGCCTCACGGAACGTCGCAAATTTGTCCCTTCCCCCAGAAAATCTGTCGGGAAGAGCAACCTTGGGTTCAGTGACAACCTGGTTACCCATAGCAACCGCTGGGGGTGCGGTCTGCTGCATTTGCTGCGGTTGTTGGAGAACAGACGCCTTCAATCCTGCCACCTCCAAAGACAGGCTTTGAAGCTGTTCTGCCAAGGCATCAATAGGATCCATATTGGATTCTAAGTAGAGAGAGAAAAAAAAAACAACAATTAAAAAAAAATATATATATTTTTTTTTTCTCAAAAAGTAAGGGCCAGTTATAATATCACGGTCGGCGTGGCTATCACATACGTGACACAGAGGGAGGGAACGAGGAAGGCCCTGCCCAAGTGAGAGGGAAGATGGTGACCCCTGACTCACCTGGCGGCTGGCACCTGGCTGCCCTGACGTCCCTAGACGGGTTCCTCACCCGTACGCCGATCACGTGCCTAAAGCCCTGGCTTTCCCTGAGCTGAGCCCTAGGTAGTGAACAGGGCGATGGGAACACTAGTCCGCACCACTAACTCTAAGGGAAAACACCAAGGGGAGGACAGACAACACAGACTCAACATATATTCCCAGGTGGGCGACAACAAGAGACAACAATAAGCCAAACAGGGATCCGGAGGGAAGCACACAGGAACAACAACCAGGATTAACCACTCCAGTGGGTCAGTATAGATGTCCAGGCAGGAAGCTCTATAACTGGCAACTAAAGAAGTGTGAGAGGAGAATATAAGGAGGTAGGGAGTGGCAGACAAGAAACAGCTGAGGAGGAGAAGCTACGGATCCCTGAGAGAGACAAAAAGGATAGCAAGGCAAACACAGAAAACAATAACTAAGAAACACCGTGATCTTTAGATATAGAGCGCGCAGCCACCCGCTGCGACTTCCTGACCCCGGGTATAACGGAGTCAGACGTGGCTCTTGATACCCTCGTGACAGTGTTTTGCCAGTGTAGGGAGAGATTGCATTTTGGAGCAGGGACACGCTGTTAGGAACTTAGGGACACCAAATGCTAGCTAATAGGGCCACAAAAGTCCTTTTAAGGACTGGTAACGTTGTGCATGCTTTTGGAAGACTTCAGATGTGTTTTTGCAAAATGTAGCCTGGCTTGGATGTTTTAATTTCGTAAGAAAAGGCTTTCGTCTTGCCACTCTACCCCATAGCCCGAACATATGAAGAATTCGGGAGATTGTTGTCACATGTACCACACAGCCAGTACTTGCCAAATATTCCTACAGTTACTTTAATGTTGCTGTAGGCCTCTTGGTAGCCTCTCAGACCAGTTTTCTTCTCGTCTTTTCATTAATTTTGGAGGGATGTCCATTTCTTGGTAATGTCACTGTTGTGCCATATTTTCTCAACTTGATGATGACTGTCTTCACTGTGTTCCATGGTATATCTAATGCCTTGGAAATTCTTTTTTACCCTTCTCCTGACTGATACCTTTTAACAATGAGATCCCTCTGATGCCCCGCTCCAACATGCGCTGCAGGATAAAGATGCAAGCATATTATGTAAATTTTTTTTAATACAAGTTCAGTAAATAATGTCCTTAGTAAAACATCAAAAAGTATTTTGCCTTCGAAGTGGAAATATTAGATTTAATGTTACCGTTATAAGATCAGATTGTATTGCGATTGCATGTGTGTGGGGTCTGAGCAATCGGATAGTGGCCAGCTGAGTACCTGTCTAGTGAAGTGACGGTACGGTATGGGGTGTACAGCTGGTTCGCCTCCCCGTGGTGCACCGTGGGTAACTCTAAATGAACCAGCAAATACTGGCAGTAAGACAAAGAAAGCTTCTCCTGAGTCCTGACCAACAGGACACAAACTTTAATCTATAGACTGTGTTTGTTGGTATGTGTGTGTGGGGGGGTGTGCGGCAGGAAAATGGATGTGCAATGTGCATGTGAGAGATATTTCTCTGCTGTCCATATGTACATGCTATAGACATAGTGCTGTGATGTTACAACAATACTTAGTGCACCAATCAGTAATGTCTACTTAGACCTGATAAAAAGTGAAGTTATATGTATCGCGAAAAAAAATTTGGATCATAAGTGGTGATTTTCACTATTACAAATATTTTATAACACTCTATCTGCATATAAAGTGATTGGTCCGACATGCATGTGAAATGTAATCAAATACACTGCTGTAATGTGAAATTACTTGCAGTGATCAGGAGTTCTTCCTCACTGTTGCGAAATTTGCTTCCAACCATCTTTTCGAATCGCATCAAACTTCCGGTAGTTCAAACCAGTTGCTAGAATAGGTCACGCCCTTTTTGCGCATGTGCATAATATGAAATTTAACTATGCGTTTTTCGCATAAAAAAAAAAATTATGAACGGAGATAGCTGCACATTTGTATACATCAAACCGAAAGGAAATAAAGTTTCTCTAGGCTCCAGCAGGGCACATTTTTCAGTTTCCCTTTAAGACGCATAAAAATGGCCCCTGATTAAAATACATTTTTTGTGGGAATTTTTGCCAATGATCCCCCTCTGATATGTCACTGTCCATGTTGTGGGACTTTGTGCACTCATAGTTTGTATTTGGTGGCTGCAAATATGACCTGAAGGTTTTCCAGGTTCGCCTGCTATTAAAGTCAATGGGCGGGATGTGAACGCACGGTTCGCGAACATTTGATCGCGAATTCGCGTTTGCGGATAGTCCCGGCCGATGTTCGTCCATCACTATAAGGGACTGCACGGAGGGGGCAGGGTGGGATCAGGGGGGTGAAAGGGGTCTTTGTTGGCGGTGGTTCCCCATCTTTATGTAAGTTGTGTGTACTTTTTGTGTTATGTAAACCTTTGTATGTTAAAAATTTTTAATAAACAGATCTGATTTAAAAAACTAAAATGTGTTTTGGGTGTGACGTGAACCCCCAGTTCTGATGAAGAGTTCTACTTTCTCAGCTCTGCAGATGAACCTGAATCTTCACCCTCTCAGTCACCGACACATTGTAATGTTGCCATGCCATGCTCTGTACACTTAGGTACAGTAAGTGTTTCTGTGTCAGCTTGATGCACTGATGTAGAGACACATTGTTTGTCCTGCTTTACACTGCAGCTTAGCTACGTAAGGGCATTACTATATGCTATCAATCACTGATAACACCTCCCCTGTGTACAACTATCAGTGACTGACAGCTATCTATATATACACACACACACACACAGAATGATGTCACTGATAACTCTTCTTCTGTGTACAACTGTCAGTGACTGACAGCTATCTATGTATATACAAACCGGATTCCAAAAAAGTTGGGACACTATACAAATCGTGAACAAAAACTGAATGCAATGATGTGGAGGTGCCAACTTCTAATATTTTATTCAGAATAGAACATAAATCACGGACCAAAAGTTTAAACTGAGAAAATGTACCATTTTAAGGGAAAAATATGTTGAATCAGAATTTCATGGTGTCAACAAATCCCCAAAAAGTTGGGACAAGGCCATTTTCACCACTGTGTGGCATCTCCCCTTCTTCTTACAACACTCAACAGACGTCTGGGGACCGAGGAGACCAGTTTCTCAAGTTTAGAAATAGGAATGCTTGTCTAATACAGGCCTCTAACTGTTCAATCGTCTTGGGCCTTCTTTGTTGCACCTTCCTCTTTATGATGCGCCAAATGTTCTCTTTAGGTGGAAGATCTGGACTGCAGACTGGCCATTTCAGTACCCCGATCCTTCTCCTACGCAGCCATGATGTTGTGATTGATGCAGAATGTGGTCTGGCATTATCTTGTTGAAAAATGCAGGGTCTTCCCTGAAAGAGATGACGTCTGGATGGGAGCATATGTTGTTCTAGAACCTGAATATATTTTTCTGCATTGATGGTGCCTTTCCAGACATGCAAGCTGCCCATGCCACACGCACTCATGCAACCCCATACCATCAGAGATGCAGGCTTCTGAACTGAGCATTGATAACAACTTGGGTTGTCCTTGTCCTCTTTGGTCCGGATGACATGGCGTCCCAGATTTCCAAAAAGAACTTCGAATCGTGACTCGTCTGACCACAGAACAGTCTTCCATTTTGCCACACTCCATTTTAAATGATCCCTGGCCCAGTGAAAACACCTGAGCTTGTGGATCTTGCTTAGAAATGGCTTCTTCTTTGCACTGTAGAGTTTCAGCTGGCAACGGCGGATGGCACGGTGGATTGTGTTCACTGACAATGGTTTCTGGAAGTATTCCTGAGCCCATTCTGTGATTTCCTTTACAGTAGCATTCCTGTTTGTGGTGCAGTGTCGTTTAAGGGCCCGGAGATCACTGACATCCGGTATGGTTTTACGGCCTTGACCCTTACGCACAGAGATTGTTCCAGATTCTCTGAATCTTCGGATGATGTTATGCACAGTTGATGATGATAGATGCAAAGTCTTTGCAATTTTTCGCTGGGTAACACCTTTCTGATATTGTCCACTATCTTTCTGCGCAACATTGTGGGAATTGGTGATCCTCTACCCATCTTGGCTTCTGAGAGACACTGCCACTCTGAGAAGCTCTATTTATACCCAATCATGTTGCCAATTGACCTAATTAGTGTTAATTGGTCTTCCAGCTCTTCGTTATGCTCAAATTTACTTTTTCCAGCCTCTTATTGCTACTTGTCCCAACTTTTTTGGGATTTGTTGACACCGTGAAATTTTGAATCAACGTATTTTTCCTTTAAAATGATACATTTACTCGGATTAAACGTTTGATCTGTCATCTACGTTCTATTACAAATAAAATATTGACATTTGCCATCTCCACATCATTGCATTCAGTTTTTATTCACAATTTGTTTAGTGTCCCAACTTTTTTGGAATCCGGTTTGTACATTTATACAGAGAATGCCATCAATAACTGATAACACCTCCACTGTGCACAACTATCAGTGACTGACCACTATCTCTGTATACACACTTACACAGAGAATGCTATCAATCATTGATAACACCTCCCCTTTGTACAACTATCAGTGACTGACCACTATGTATGTATACACACTTACACAGAGAATGCTATCAATCACTGATAACACCTCCCCCATATACAAATATCATGTGACTGACAGCTACCTATGTATATACACGTATACAGAGAATGCTATCAATCATTGATAACACCTCCCCTTTGTACAACAATCAGTGACTGACCACTATCTTTGTATATACACTTACACATAGAATGCTATTAATCATTGATAACACCTCCCCTGAGTACAACTATCAGTGACTGACAGATATCTATGTATACACACTTAGGGCTCATTCACACGACAGTATATTTTTTCAGTTTCCATTCAATTTTTTCTGCGAACCATATACGGAACCATTCATTTCAATGGGTCTGCAAAAAAAAACTTGTGTACTCCGTAAGTATTCCGTTTCCGTATGACCATATTTCCGTTCCGCAAAAAGATAGAACATGTCCCATTATTGTCCACATTACGAACAAGGATAGTACTGTTCTATGAAGGGCCAGCTGTTCCATTCCGCAAAATACAGAATGCACACGGATGTCGTCCGTATTTTTTGCGGATCCATTTTTGCGGACCACTAAATGCATACAGTCGTGTGAACAAGCCCTTTTGCAGAGAATGCTATCAATCACTGATAACACCTCCCCTATGTACAACTATCAGTGACTGACAGCTATTTATGTATACACACACACAGAATGCTATCAATCACTGATAACTCCTCCCCTGTGTACAACTATCAGTGACTGACAGCCATCTATGTATACACACTTACACACAGAATGCTATCAATCACTGATAACTCCTCCCCTGTGTACAGCCATCCGTGACTGACAGCTATCTATTTATTCACACTTAAAGAATTCTATCAATCACTGATAACACCTCCCTGTGTACAACTATCAATGACTGACAGCTATCTCTGTATACACACTTACACAAAGAATGCTATCAATCACTGATAACACCTCCCCTGTGTACAGCAATCAGTGACTAACAGCTATAGCTATCTATTGTAGGAAGGCACAAGGGACCATAGTTGATGGTAGTTATGTGTCACCGAGGTTCCTGGCCTTAGTGAAGTAGGAGACAGTATTTCAGATGTGTCAGTGGCAGTAGGTGGTTGACATTTTGTTTATTTAGTATAGCTGTGGATAGCTGATCCAGGCCGGGTCTTGACTGGCCTACAAAACAGCCAGCAGTGTCAGGTGGAGGTGATTACCTCTCTCGGACAGTGGAGCTCTGTGGAGTGCTGTGTTCAGGGCCGGTGCAAGGATTTTTGCCAACACAATCAAAGCTATATTTTGGCGCCCCCATATAAGATTTCTCGCCCTCCATGTCACATTTCTCTCCCCTCAAGGTCAAATCACCTATGTCACATCAGCCCTCCATGTCACATTTCTCCCCCTCCATCCATGTCACATTTCTCCCCCTCTAAACCATGTCACATTTCTCCCCCTCCAAACCATGTCACATCACCCCCTTCGTGTCACATCATTACCCCCTATTGTGTCACATTTCAGTCCCCTCCCATGGTACATCATCCCCCCCCCGGCCGGCCCTGGCCCCATGTCACTACAGACATTGTCCCCCCTCCCATCATGTCACGGTCACCATCACCCCCCTCCATTTATGATTGTTGTTTGTGTAATAATTTTTTTAAAACAAATTTATGCCGTGCACTCTGGCGCTATTGCGCTCATCAGTGATCACCTACCCACCTGTCCTGTTGCTACGGCAATCTGGCTGTGTGTGAGTCAGACTCACAGACAGTCAGTCGCCAGTCACACCCCCTCTGGCCTGACCCCGTGACCTTGCTGCTGGGCCCGTGCCGCTCTGTGAGTGAGGGCCAGGGCTGGGGGGGGGGGGGGGGTGGCCGGCGGCGCTGAGGTGCAACTCACAAGTACGTGATTTACAAAAAAAAAAAGTTCATTTTTCCGCCCTCCCCCAGGGTGCGCCCTAAGGCAGCCGCTTGGTCTGCCTTATGGTAGCTGTGTTGGATCAGAGTCTGAGCTGGAGTTGCAGTGTCTGAAAGACTGAGGAAAGCAAGGTACTGTGGAGTTACGGTACTGTGCAAAACCATACCTGTGTTGTGCTATAGATACAAGACTTTATTGTTTCTTTAACACCTTAAGGACTCAGCCCTATTTCACCTTAAGGACTTGGGCATTTTTTGCAAATCTGACCAGTGTCACTTTAATGCTGGGTTCACACCTGAGCGTTTTACAGCGCGTTCCTACGTGCTGTAAAACGCTCAACAGGCAAGAACCAATGATCCCCTATGGGCATGGTTCTCACCTGAGCGTTTTACAGCGCGTACGAACTCGCTGCAAAATGCCCTACGCCCCAAGAAGTACAGGAGCTTCTTTGGGGCATATGGTCGCGCGTTCCCGTACATAGACTTCCGGGAACGCGCGACAATGGGCGTTGCTTGTTGCCTGAGTCGCGTCTGTAAAACGCCCCCGATAAAATCGCGCATACAGAGCGCTCCTTCGGTACGCTCAGGTGTGAACCCAGCGTAAGTGCTGATAACTTTAAAACGCTTTGACTTATCCAGGCCATTCTGAGATTGTTTTTTCGTCACATATTGTACTTCATGACACTGGTAAAATGAAGTAAAAAAAATTTCATTTTTATTTATAAAAAAATACCAAATTTACCGATTTTTTTTTTAAAAATTGCAAATTTCCAAGTTTCAATTTCTCTACTTCTATAATACATAGTAATACCTCCAAAAATAGTTATTACTTTACATTCCCCATATGTCTACTTCATGTTTGGATCATTTTGGGAATGATATTTTATTTTTTGGGGATGTTACAAGGCTTAGAAGTTTAGAAGCAAATCTTGAAATTTTTCAGAAATTTTCAAAAACCCATTTTTAGGGACCAGTTCAGGTATGAAGTCACTTTGCGAGGCTTACATAATAGAAACCACCCAAAAATGACCTCATTCTATAAACTACACCCCTCAAGGTATTCAAAACTGATTTTACAAACTTTGTTAACCCTTTAGGTGTTCCACAAGAATTAATGGAAAATAGAGATACAATTTCTAAATTTCACTTTTTGGGCCGATTTTCCATTTTAATATTTTTTTTTCTTTCACAAAGCAAGCGTTAACAGCCAAACAAAACTCAATATTTATGACCCTGATTCTGTAGTTTACAGAAACACCCCATATGTGGTCGTAAACTGCTGTACGGGCACACGGCAGGGCGCAGAAGGAAAGGAATGCCATACGGTTTTTGGAAGGCAGATTTTGCTGGAGTGTTTTTTTTTACACCATGTCCCATTTGAAGCCCCCCTGATGCACCCCTAGAGTAGAAACTCCATAAAAGTGACCCCATCTAAGAAACTACACCCCTCAAGGTATTCAAAACTGATTTTACAAACGTCGTTAACCCTTTAGGTGTTCCACAAGAGTTATTGGCATTTGTTATGTAAGGTGACCATGTTAATCTGGGGGGTTAGGTCATGGGGTATTTTTATAGAGGAGATTATTACCGATGCGGCGATACCTAATTTGTATACTTTTTTAAATTATTTTAGTTTTTACAATTTTTTTTGGTGTCTCAAGTCTGAGAACCAGTTTTTTTATCCGATAGTCAGTGCTAAATTGGGATATAAATTTAGTACTCCATGGAAGTGTGGTATTACCTGAAGCAACCGTCAATGCAGAGGCCCGGATGATCGGGGCACGTGTCGCACTGAGTGCGACACACTCTGCACTTTTTTGGGGTTCGTCCCTTCTTTCCAGTATGGGGGACCACACCTGGAAAGTGTTGGCCAGGGACGATCCGGGAGCCTCCAGTTCCCGAGGTACTCCGGCCTGCTCTTTCCCGGTCCGAAAAGATCAGGGCCTTGAGGAATGCCTCATAGAACTGAAGGAATGTCCCTGTGTTTCCAGCGCTCCGGGACAGCACAAAAGAGTTGTACAAGGCAACCTGCACCAAGTAGACCGCAACTTTTTTGTACCATGCCCGGCTTTTGCCCATGCCGTTATATGGCTTGAGGACTTGATCAGAGAGATCAACTCCTCCCATATACCGATTGTAGTCGACGATACAATCGGGCTTGAGGACCGTTGCCGCGGTACCTCGCACAGGGACAGGGGTGATGCCGTTACCATGAATTGTGGACAGTACAAGGACATCCCTCTTGTCCTTATATCTGACCAGCAACGGGTTTTCACTGGTAAGGGCATGGGTCTCACCCCTGGGGATAGGTACCTGGAGGGGGTGGGCAGGGAGGCTGCGTTGATTTTTCCGCACGGTCCCACAAGGGGACGTGGATCTGGCGGCGAGGGACTGGAACAAGGGGATACTAGTATAAAAGTTATTCACATACAAGTGGTAACCCTTATCTAGCAGTGGGTGCATAAGGTCCCACACAAGTTTCCCGCTAACACCCAGAGTGGGGGGACATTCTGGGGGTTGAATACGGGAATCTCGCCCCTCGTACACACGAAACTTGTAAGTGTACCCTGAGGTACTCTCACAAAGTTTGTACAGCTTCATGCCATACCTCGCCCGCTTTGAGGGAACATACTGGTGGAAAATGAGTCTCCCCTTGAACGCAATGAGAGACTCATCAACCGCGACCTCCCTTCCAGGTGATTGATGACCGGCCGTATCTTATACAGACGGTCATAAGCAGGATCACCTTGGGGGGGACATGCTGCATTATCTGAATAATGCAGGCATTTCCGGATGGCCTCAAACCGGGTACGTGTCATGGCCATACTGTAAAGTGGGGTCTGGTAGAGGATGTCCTCACTCCAGTAATGCCTGACACTAGGTTTCTTGACTAGGCCCATGTGCAGCATGAGGCCCCAAAATGTCCTCATCTTGGCTGCACTGACCGGGGTCCAGCCACCGGGCCTAGCCAAAAAGGAGCCCGGGTGTTGAGCAACGAACTGTTAGGCGTACAGGTTCGTCTGCTCCACCATTAGATTTACCAGATTGTCACTGAAAAAAAGACTAAAAAAGTCAAATTCAGTGAAGCCCACTGTAGAAATCTGGATTCCTGATTGGCCTACAAACTCAGGAATCACGGGCTCAAATCGCTCTGGGGTACACCAGACAAGTTCACCGGCAGGGGGCTCCGGTGGATTTAACTGGTGGGCCGGAAAACTAGTACGAGCCCCAGAGCTGCTCGTACTAGGGTGGGCCACAGGGTCCCTAGCATGGCGGTCCCCTTGCTCCGCCTGGCGGCGTCTCCGCCGCCTTGGGGGCTCATCATCATCGCTAGATGATGAGGAGGACGCGGATGGCAACAGGAAAGTGGGGTCATCCTCGTCCTCACTATGGCTCTCGGACTCAGAGGCAAGCTGGGCGTATGCCTCCTCGGCCGATAACATCCGGCGGGCCATGGGGGAGTGTGTGTCTGTGTGTGTGTGTGCGTGCATGTAAATGTTCACATACTTATCCCTAAAACTAACAGAAAAAAAAAAGACTAACTAAAAAAAAAGGGGAAAAATGGGAAATTTTTTTTTTTTTTCAATTCTAAACCGCTGATCAACCGTCCGAAGTTGATCAGCAGTGGGGTGTGCGATGCGCTAACAGTGGCCGGACGCTAAGAGTGCTGGCCACAGTCAGCGTACACACACAAAAAATAAATAAAATGTCTGCGCCCCAAAAAAGTAACTTTCCCTTTATTTTCCCTGCCTAGCCCAACCTTTCCCTAGACTTTCCCTAATTACCTGCAGATAAGATGGGGGGTGCTGGGGCACAGATCGGGTCCTGGGGGCAAGGATGGGTGCTGGGGTACAGATGGGGTGATGCTCCACACGTGCAGGCAGCGCTCCTCTCTCCTCGGGCTCCGGACACAAAAGGAGGAGGAGAGGAGCGCTGCTATCATTTGAATCTCCCGCCGGCCCGCCCTCCTACCAATCAGAGGCGATCCTGATAGGTGATGTCACCATCACCTCTCAGGATCTAAGGATGGTGATTGGTGGGGTAAAATCACACCACCGATCACCATCCTGTTTCGGGTTATCGGGTCCTCAGAGACCCGAATAACTCGGAAATGCAGCAAACCGCAGGTCTGAATTGACCTACGGTTTGCTGCGATCGTCTACACGGGGGGGTCACAGGACCCCCCGGCGCATTTGCCCCAGGTGCCTGCTCAATGATTTGAGCAGGCACCGGGTTCCGATCACCGCCCGCCACGGTGATCGAAAATACACAGGGCGTACAGGTCCTTAAGTCACGGCGGGGCGTGGGGGAAACCCCCCGCCGTGCAATGGCAGTGGCTGCTAGCCAGGTAGCAGGGAACAGGGAGCAAGTCACCTCCTAATGCAACCCTAGGTTCTCCCTAGACTCCTAGCGCATGAGCCGCCTCAGATGGTAAGGGGGCTCATGCTCACCGACCTAGGACCCTGGGAATGCCTGCTGTGCCCTAATCCTGAAGACAGGGCAGAGACCACCCATTCATCCTTCTCCACGGATGAATGGTGTCTCCTGAAGCCCAGCAACTGACCACCAACTAGACAGGGCCACAGCCGAACGACAGGAAAGTACATAAGACAACAAAAGTTATCAGGACTTACCTGTCGCCGACGAGATGGACCGGAAACTCACAGTCTAGCTGTTTGTTTAAACCCCTCCAGGAAAGCAAGCCCCATTAGGAGCACACACACCAGCAAACAAGGCCCACACCATACAACATACACCACAGGTGGGGAAAGGTAAACAGAAGCAAGCAGGAGGGAAAGCAAGGGAAAACAGTATAACAAATAACGGTGGCTCACACAGACATAATCACAACAGCCCAGGAGCAGAGCTCCACACCAAGCTGACAACAAAATACAAACTGACCTCACGCTCCACCACGCCAACATATAAGGAGGCCTGAGGTCACACCCACCACACCTACCAAACACCTTAACCCTGTGCACACCAAAGCAGGGAAAACACCATAACAAATACAAATTGCCGGAGGCAACAACATGCAAGGCAACCATGTCACGGCACAAACCACAAAGGCCGTGACACTGCCCCCGCATGCAAGCGTGGCCAAGTGTCACAGCGCACACCAAAGGCCGTGACACCTTAAGTACCAGGACATAAGGGCGTACTTGTACGCCCTGTGGCCGGAAGAGGTTAAAGACAGAGGAGGGTATGGTGTCCCATCAGGTAGGGGTTGTGCAGGGGCTGATGCATAAGATGATCATTGGCTGGGATTGTCCTTTGTTCTGGGATCTTTGGGCCAGGGCAGTACCACAACAACGCCCTGCAAGCAAAGACAGCCCCGTGCTCATTGACCCTGAGGTGGTCCCCGAATTTCCATTCTCGCCATGGTAGGTGATAATGAGAAGGAGTCTGCCCTTGAAGAGGTGGTCCCTGACTTAGAAGTATCTCGGGGAAACTTTGGGATGGCCTAACTCTAAAAGGGGCCCTAAATAATGTGGGGGTAATCAATGGGGCACCTCAAGAGCCAGGGGCATACGAAAGGCACCCTTGCTTTGCCATGAATGGAAACTTGTTGTACAGAGTGACTAAAATCCGTGAAGAATTAGTGGAACAGCTTGTGGTCCCCAAGCCATATAGATGCCATGTCTTAGGGTTTTACAAAGGTTTTATTGGCCAGGTTGTTACCAAGAAATTAAGGATTATGCCACCCTGTACCCTAAGTCAGTGCCCTTGAGAAAGGCCTCCTCCAAGGCTATCACCAGAGAGCTGTTTCAGATTTTTTTCCAGAACAGGGCTGCCCAAGGTGATCCTGACCGAACAGGAGACCCTGTTCATGTCAAGGGTAATGCAGGATCTCTGTAAAGTACTGAAAGTTACCTAGTTACGCACCTCGGTTTACCACTCACAGATGGCTTGGTAGAACGCTTTAACAAAACCTTGAAAGCCATGTTGAAGAAAGTAGTTGAAAAGAATGGCCAGGATTGGGATTACCTGTTGCCTTACCTACTGTTCTCTATAAGAGAGGTGCCTCAAGTTTCAACAGGGTTCTCACCTTTTGAGTTGTTATATGGCAGGCATCCTCGAGGGCTGTAAGATATAGCTAAGGAGACCTGGTAGAGCGAGGTCACGCCTTACAAAAGCGTGATTGAACATGTCACCACACTGCAAGAGAATCTTCTCCGGGCTCAAGAGGCACAAGCTAGATATATAACCGGTCGGCTCGTCTAAGACAGTTTAGTCCAGGGGACTGGGTTCTAGTCCTAGTGCCCACAGTGGAGAGCAAATTCCTGGCAAAATGGTCCTATGAGATAGTTGAGAGAGTTGGTGAAGTTAACTATCAGGTACACCAGCCAGGTAGGAGAAAGCCTTATCAGATTTACCATATCAACCTGCTTAAGCCATGGAAAGATAGGTATCCTCCTGAGGCTCCGTGTCTGATGACCCAACCAGACGCCACCATAGAGAATGTGAAGATTGCAGAAGCCCTGTCCCCCTTCCCGAAAAATACCAATGCAAGCTCCTGTTGCAGCATAATAGGGACTTATTTACAGAAATACCAGGGTTAACCAATGTTGTAGAACATGAGATTATTACAGAGCCACGTGCGAGAGTAAATTTAAAACCTTGTAGGATTCCTGAGGTCCGTAGGGAGGTTGTGTCCAAGGAGGTCCAGAAAATGATAAAGCTGGGGGTGGTAGAGGAATCTAAAAGTGGGATGTCCTATGGACAAATATATAGGTGTACTGATGTATACATATATACAGATATGCTCATGTATACAGATGAACTGTTTCTATATTGCTATACAGATGGCAAATATACAGATGTACTATGAACAAGTATACAGATGTGCTACGTATATACAAGTTTACAGATGTATAGTAAACAGATCTGCAGAATGCTATGAATATAGCTCCAGAAGTGGAAGAGTAGTGCTATGAACAGACTATAATAGTGAACAGTGTAAGTGTACGTACTATAAGGGGTAAGTACGTACTATAACAGAGACTTATGCTATGACAGTGTCCCAACTATAGCAGTAACCAATGTGAACATACCGTGAATGTTAAGAATGAATGACAGTCATGATCATGGTTATTGGGAAGAATGGAGGGGAGAAAGGAGTGTAGAGTGTTAAGTGAGTGTGGATGAAAATGTTCATCGGGGGCTTGAGTTCAGTAGGATAACAGCTGTGGGGAAGAAACTGTTCCTAAACCTGCTGGTTTTAGTCTGAAGGGTCCTGTAGCGCCTTCTGGAAGGAAGGAGCTGGAAGAGTTTTTTGGCAGGATGAGAGGAGTCCCGAAGAATGATGCGTGCGCGACGTAGACATCTCTTCTTGTGAACATCCTCAATAGCAGGAATTGGGGTCCCTGTGATGGGTTGTGCAGTTGTCACCACCCACTGCAGTTCCTTGTGGTCAGTAACAGAGCAATTCCTATACCAGACTGTAACACAGTTGGTCAGGACTCAGGATGCTTTCTATTGCACAGCGATAGAAGTTACCCAGTATGTCAGCAGACAGGTGGTTTTTCTTCAGTGTCCTCAAAAAAATGAGGCGCTGATGTGCCTTCTTCACCAGGCTGGAGATGATGGTTTACCAGGACAGATTCTCAGATATAGGTCCCCAGGAACTTAAAGCGTGAAACCCGTTCAACAGCTGTGCCATTTATGTGGATGGTGTCTCTCTTCTCCTTCCTGAAGTCCACAATGAGCGCTTTTGTTTTGCTGGTATTCAGGAGCAGGTTATTGTCAGTGCACCACACAGCTAGGTGCTTTGCTTCTTCCCTATAGTCAGACTCATCGTTGTCAGTGATGAGACCAATCACTGTGGTGTCATCTGCAAACTTAATGATGGAATTGGATCCACACCTACACCTGCAGTAATAGGTGAAAAGGGAGTAGAGGAACGGGGTCAGTACACAGACCTGTGGAGTGCCAGTGTTGAGTGTGATGGTGGTGGAACTGTTATTTCCTGACCTAACATGCTGGGGTCTGTTGCTCAAAAATTCCATGATCCAGTTACAGATAGGGTTGCTTATTCCAAGATCCACAAGCTTAGTGATCAACTTGGAGGGAATGACTATTGAATGCTGAGCAACAAACAGCATTCTTGCATAAGTATTCTTGTTATCCAGGTGTGAGAGTACACAGTGAAGCGCTGTAGATACAGCATCCTCTGTACTCCTATTACTTCGATAGGCAAATTGTTTAGGATCCAGTGTGGGGTGCAAGCATAACTTGAGGTGTGCCAGTACCAGTCGCTCAAAGCACTTCATAACTATAGGCGTGAATACTACAGGGCGACAGTCGTTTAGGCACATTGGTGATAAGTGTTTTGGCACTGGCACAATAGAGGTGGTCTTAAAGCACGCTGGTACTACTGCCTGGGCAAGCGACCGGTTGAAGATGTCAGTAAAGACCCCTGCAAGCTGCTCAGCACATGCTCGAAGCACACGTCCAGGAATGCCGTCAGTGCCAGCTCAGTGCGTTATGGACATCTGTGATGGTGAGAGTAAAGGTATGGCAGAGGGTAGGGTAGGGTTTTGGCAAACTTTTCCTTATTGTCCTTGTCAAAACGAGAGTAAAAATCATTTAGCTCATTGAGGGAGGACACAGTCATGGCTGTCTGTGTGGAATTGCTGAGCTTATAGTCAGAGATTTTACTGATGATATGCAGAAGTGGACAAGGCATATAATGTTTTGGTCGAGATTCATCGACGACATTCTGTTGTTGTGGTCAGGCTCATCAGATGATTTTAAAGGCTTCATGCAGGATCTAAATAAAAACCATATAGGCTTATTTTTCACGTATGAATTACAGCATCAGAGTATAACCTTCTTGGATGTACAAATCAACAGAAATGCGAATGGCACCTTAGCGACAACGTTATTTTGCAAACCGACGTCCACTAACAGTCTGCTCGGGTGGAAAAGCTTTCACCCTAAACCACTGAAACGGGGCATCCCTAAGGGCCAGTTTCTGCGAATACGCAGAAACTGTTCAGATCAGATGGAATTTAGGAATCAGGCCTCCATATTATTCCATCGATTTAAACAGAGGGGTTACTCAGATGCCTGCCTGTATGATGCGTGGAATCACGCAGAGTCTGTGGATAGATCCACACTTATCCACTCTGATGGGAAGCAGGGAAGCTCAAATGAGGTCATCAGGATCATAGGAACATATGATACGGAGTCCCAGCAGGTTCGGGAAATAATAGGACGCTATTGGTCACTATTAAAGTCAGACCCGGACCTCACGGACCTCCTTCCCGAATGCCCGTCAATTACATTCAGACGGGATCGGAGCATTGGTGATCAGTTGGTACGTAGCCACTTTGAGGCACCCCCAATGCATAGCACATGGCTCATGGACAGAAGGGTTGGGACCCACAAATGTGGGAGATGTAAGGCCTGTTCCTTTATTGAGGTAGGCAATACATTTTGCAACAGTAACCGGGACCACACATACTCGGCTCGCTCTTTTGCGAACTGCAATACTGTTGGCCTGGTGTATAAGGCACAATGTGGATGTGGACAGAGCTACGTTGGTAAAACATGTAGGGCTTTTAAAAAGAGAATATTGGAGCATGTCGGAGATGTCCGTAATAAACATGACAAACCATTGTCCAGACATGTTGTACTCCAACATGGAGCAGATCCAAATATATTGCGTTTCTCTATGATAGAGACCATCAAACACTCTATCAGAGGAGGTGACATAGACACCATTTTGAAGCAAAAGGAGTCCAGATGGATCCATAGGTTAAATACTATGTCACCACTGGGACTTAACGAGAACATTGATTTCTTTTGCTTCATTTAGTCTGCCATGAACTATCGATATAAGAGTGTGGTTATATTATAGCAGAGGATTGATTGTACTGGGGAGGGCTTGTAGCCATCTCCCACACCCCGCTATTACATTTTCTCTTATAGTAAATAAAGTAAACGTCAAAATAATATAAAATAAGAACAAGATCTGAGTGACTACATAATTATAGTCAGAGATGGCCTGAATGCCCAGCGATATTGTTGTTTGCTAATGACCGCATGAAGTTCGTTCATAGCAAGCTTGGCATTAGCATCCAGTGGGATATATGCAGCTGTTATTATAGTAGAGGTGAACTCCCTCGGCAGACATAACGGTCTACACTTAACCATGAGATACTCTAGGTCAGCTGAGCAGTGTTTTCCAACAATGTCAGAGTTTGTACACCAAGCCTTGTTAACATAAATGCACAGTCCTCCGCCTCATGTCTTACCGAAATCATCTTCTATTCTGTCCGCCTGGAGAGTATGGCGTCCGATCAGCTCGACAACACTGTCAGATATTCCGCTGTGTAGCCATGTTTCCGTGAGTATCATGACATTACAATCCATAAGTATCCTGTTGTCAGTAATCCATAGTCGTAACTCATCCATTTTGTTCACCAGGGACTGCACATTAGCAAGGAAAATGCTGGGTAAAGAAAGCTGATATGGTGCTAGCCTTAGCTTAGCTGTTAGCCCGCCGCGCTTCCCCCATCTTTGTTTGCGGTCCCTGCGCCATCTTCAAGCACTTCTGGTCGGCCGAGTAGCCTGCGAAGCGTCGGGTGTTCTTCTTAGTTCAGGGATGAGTCGAAGGTTGCTGATAAAACAGTCAGAGTTGTGTAATCCTATATCCAAAGCTCATGTCGGGTGTAAGATTTAAAAGCGAAGCTGCTCTGAACGAACAGACCCGAAATGAGCAGGAATAACACTGCTAACTTGAAAAATCTGAGGAGACTCTGGGCCTCGCGTGGTGCATGCGCCGCTATCTTGGATCTTGATCTTGAACTTGCGCAAGTTAAAACGAGGTATCCAAGGTAGACGCATACCCCATGCCCTGGGTGGATGAGCTTATTGAGAGACTAGGGCCAGCTCACTATTTAACTACCCTAGATCTTAGCAAAGGGTACTGGCAAATTCCTTTATCAAAAGAAGCTAGAAAAAAGACAGCGTTTCCCACACCAGAAGGGTCCTTCCAGTACATCAGGATGCCATTTGGTTTGCAAGGGGCTCCCGCCACTTTTCAGAGGGCTATGGACCAGATCTTACGCCCACACAGGGAATATGCGGCAGCTTACTTGAGTGACATAGTGATCTTCAGTCGGGATTGGGAGAGTTACCTCAGTAAAATTCAAGCCGTTCTCAATCTCTAGAAAAGGCAGGCTTCACTAAAAATCCAAGTAAGTGTGCCATGGGAAACATCGTGGGAAGAGGGGTGATAAAACCCCAAGTAAATAAGGTCGAAGCTATCCAAGAATGGCCCTGCCCACTTACCAAGAAACAGGTTAATATACAGGGATATTATAGGAGATTTGTCCCCAAGTTCGCTTAAATAGCAGTACCCCTGACCGACCTTACAATGGGGGGGGGGGGAGTCTGCCATGATCAAGTGGTCCCCCGAGGCTGAAGAGCCCTTCCAGAAGCTTAAGTTGGCCCTCTGTAGAAAGCCATTCTTGGTAGCTCCTGACTTCTCACGAGAGTTTATCATTCAGACAAATGCATCAGAGTTAGGCCTAGGGGCGGTGATGTCTCAGGTCATAAATGGGGAGTAACATCCTGTGTGTTATCTCAGCAGAAAGCTGTCTTCGGCAGAGCAGAATTATTCTATAATTGAGAGAGAATGCTTGGCCATTAGGTGGGCACTTGATTACCTCCAATACTACTTCCTGGGGCGGAAATTTAAGCTGGTATCGGATCATGCCCCTCTAAAATGGCTAAGGCCCCTTTCACACGGGCAAGAATTCAGAGCGGGTGCAATGCGTTTACCTCACGCATTGCACCCGCACTAAATCCGGACCCATTCACTTCAATGGGACTGTTTACATGAGCATTGTTTTTCACGCATAACTTCTGCATTGCGTGAAAATTGCAGTATGTTCTATATTCTGTGTTTTTCATGCAACGCAGGCCCATAGAAATCAATGGGCATGCGTGAAAATCGCAAGCATCCGCAAGCAAGTGCGGATGCAATATGATTTTTACGCATGGTTGCTAAGGAGACGAGGGATGAGTTACCTGGGACCCCATTTACTTTATTATTTTCCATTATAACAGGGTTATAATGGAAAATAATAGCATTCTTTAATTCAGAATGCTAAGTAAAAGGTCCATTGTGGGATAAAAAATAAAAATTAAAAATGTAACTCATCTCATCCACTTGATCGCGCAGCCGGGCTCGTCTTCTTTCTTCTTCTTCTTGCAGGACCTGGCTGGAAAAGGACCTTCGGTGACTTCATCGCGCTCACCACGTGGTGAGCGCGGTGACGTCAGTGCAGGTCCTGCTGAATGAAGATAGAAGATTTCAGCAGGACCTGCGCTGACGTCACCGCGCTCACCACGTAGTGAGCACGATGACGTCACCGAAGGTCCTTTTCCAGCCAGGTCCTGCAAGAAGAAGAAGAAAGAAGATGAGCCCGGCTGATGAGGTGAATTACATTATTATTATTTTTTTTAACCCCACAATGGACCTTTTACTTAGCATTCTGAATTAAAGAATGCTATTATTTTCCATTATAACCATGTTATAATGGAAAATAATAAAATATACAGAGCACCGATTCCAAACCTGAACTTCAGTAAAGAAGTCCGGGTTCGGGTCTGGGTACCACAGTCAGTTACTGATCACCGCATGCAAAACGCATTGCACCCGCGCAATAAAAACTGAACATCGGAACGCAATCGCAGTCAAAACTGACTGCAATTGCGCTCCTATTCGCACAATTTTCCCTGATCGCAGACGCAACGCATCCGGACCTAATCAGGACACGCTCGTCTGCAAGGGGCCTAAGGGAGAAAAAGGGTAACAATGCCCGGGTCACCCACTGGTTTCTGGCTCTACAGTATTTTAGGTTTTCTGTGGAGCATAGGCCGGGCAAGCTGCAAGGGAATGCAGATACCCTGTCTAGAGTACACTGCATGCTCACTGAAGTTGCCCAGACCCCCAGCTTTGGCCAGAGAGGGGGTGGGTAGGTAGAAAGGCACAAGGGACCATCGTTGATGGTAGATATGTGTCACTGAGGATCCTGGCCTTGGTGAAGTAGGAGCCAGTATTTCCGAAGTGTCAGCAGCAGTAGGTGGTTGACATTTTGTTTATTTAGTATAGCTGTGAATAGCTGATCCGGGACGGCTCTTACATGGAGTAGTTATAGTGCTGGGTGGGTAACTACTCCCCACGTTCCAGGCCGGGTCTTTAGTGGCCTACAAAACAGCCAGCAGTTTCAGGTGGTGGTGATTACTTCTCTCTGACAGTGGAGCTCTGTCGAGTGTTGTGTTGGATCAGAGTCTGAGCTGAAATACTGAGGACAAAGAGAGGTCCACCATTGCTTATTTTTAAAATTGTTTATTTTTATTTAAAAATGTTAAATTGTTTATTTTTATTTTGGGGAAAGGGGGTGATTTCAATTTTTATATTTTATTTTCTAAACTTTTTTTCTTTCAGTTAGGTCCCCGATTTGACCCCAACGTACAATTTGCATAGAATAATGGAATTTGTTCCATTATTCTATACAGAAATCACTATATAACAGTTCAGAATTGCCACCTGCTATCCTGAACTGTAATATACAGGCTCATTACTATGCATGAACACCTTCCCTGATCTCGAACCCGGGCGAGGTGTTCCATACCCGGAATCTGTGGGGTTAAATGTCTGCAGTCGACATTACCGCTGATCACAGACATTAGCCACGGGTTGCAAAGAAAAAGGGGGTCAGTCAGCACATCCCAATGCGCAGGGGCACATTGCTATGGCTGAGAACAACACTGTAAAACAAAACATGCAATGCAAACCAAATAAAGCTCTCTGCAAATAAAGCTCTCTGCAAACCAAATAAAGTACAAAAATGCATAATAATTGCTAGTGCTATACTTATAAATTAGAGATGCTTGGCAAATCATTTTGTACAAAATTATTTGAGCCCATTTGCCGCACGTCAAGGCGATCTCTGTAAGAAGGGTTCCTAAAACTAAATTCTACCTGTTATTTGCCATGACGGCTACCATACAATTTAGGCAGTGTAGGTTCCACATGCATGCTGGACCTGCATTATTTTCTGTCATCTTTGGTGCCAAAATGGCCTCCATTATATCCAAGGAATGCAGGTACCACGGGTGTCTGCTGTATGAAACAGTAGGCACCCGGTGGCTATGGCGTTCACTTTTATCCGGAGCAGGCGCCATCTCTAAAGACCCGATATCCGCCGTACATGGTTAACCAGTAACATTAACATGGCAGAACATCCCGAATAATAAAACTTTTTACCTTCCAGGACCTTAGCCAATGTCAGATAATTTATTTATATCTGAAAACAGATTGGGGTAGGCTAACACCCAAAATAATATTTAAGACCTTTAACAGGACTAGGGGACTTATCTGTGGATTAGAATGTTAAAGGGGTTTTCCAAGATTTTCTTTTTGGTGACCTATCCACAATTATATTGTACCTTTGATCCAAAAAAAGATCATGGAAATTGGCAACTTTACTCTGCTATAAATTATGCAGATTATTACCCTATTGCTGAAAAAATTGAAAAGATGGGGAATGTCCACATTCAGCTTTGGGCTATTTCTAACATACAGTGGGATGCGAAAGTTTGGGCAACCTTGTTAATTGTCATGATTTTCCTGTATAAATCGTTGGTTGTTACGATAAAAAATGTCAGTTAAATATATCATATAGGAGACACACACAGTGATATTTGAGAAGTAAAATGAAGTTTATTGGATTTACAGAAAGTGTGCTATAATTGTTTAAACAAAATTAGGCAGGTGCATAAATTTGGGCACTGTTGTCATTTTATTGATTCCAAAACCTTTAGAACTAATTATTGGAACTCAAATTGGCTTGGTAAGCTCAGTGACCCCTGACCTACATACACAGGTGAATCCAATTATGAGAAAGAGTATTTAAGGGGGTCAATTGTAAGTTTACCTCCTCTTTTAATTTTCTCTGAAGAGTAGCAACATGGGGGTCTCAAAACAACTCTCAAATGACTTGAAGACAAAGATTGTTCACCATCATGGTTTAGGGGAAGGATACAGAAAGCTGTCTCAGAGATTTCAGCTGTCTGTTTCCACAGTTAGGAATATATTGAGGAAATGGAATACCACAGGCTCAGTTCAAGTTAAGGCTCGAAGTGGCAGACCAAGAAAAATCTCGGATAGACAGAAGCGACGAATGGTGAGAACAGTCAGAGTCAACCCACAGACCAGCACCAAAGACCTACAACATCATCTTGCTGCAGATGGAGTCACTGTGCATCGTTCAACCATTCGGCGCACTTTACACAAGGAGATGCTGTATGCGAGAGTGATGCAGAGGAAGCCTTTTCTCCGCTCACAGCACAAAAAGTGCCGCTTGAGGTGGGCTAAAGCACATTTGGACAAACCAGCTTCATTTTGGAATAAGGTGCTGTGGACTGATGAAACTAAAATTGAGTTATTTGGCCATAACAAGGGGCGTTATGCATGGGGGAAAAAGAACACAGCATTCCAAGAAAAACACCTGCTACCTACAGTAAAATATGGTGGTGGTTCCATCATGCTGTGGGGCTGTGTGGCCAGTACAGGGACTGGGAATCTTGTCAAAGTTGAGGGACGCATGGATTCCACTCAGTAATCAAGTAACCAAGTCAGGGGACACACCACATAATATACGGAGTGCAAAGGGCGGTAAAAGAATTCATGAAACAATATTGACCCAAGAGAGAGTCAGCAGAACCACCCTAAAAATGCACATCCGACAATGAATGGTATCAAAAATATATATAAAGTTTATTAGACACACCAACAGACACATTAAAAATTTTTATACAATTCAAACAAAGTGCGGTATGCAATATGATATGTAACCAGCACATGCAGGTCCACTGAGTTGCCCCACCATAGGCAAAAATACACCAGCATATAAAATTTCAATATAAAGTGTAGAGCAAATATAGCATAGGGTAAGACCTCTGAAGTACAGACAGACCTGAATAGGGTCACAATGAAAGAGCCAAACCTACATACGCAGCTGGTTCAGTGGACCTGAGAATATGAGAAAACGCCCAACGCGTATCGCCGGCTTCCTCAGGGGTGGTGGATTCCACTCAGTATCAGCAGATTCTGGAGACCAATGTCCAGGAATCAGTGACAAAGCTGAAGCTGGGCCGGGGCTGGATCTTTTAACAAGACAACGACCCTAAACACTGCTCAAAATCCACTATGGCATTTATGCAGAGGAACAAGTACAATGTTCTGGAATGGCCATCTCAGTCCCCAGACCTGAATATAATTGAAAATCTGTGGTGTGACTTAAAGAGAGCTGTCCATGCTCGGAAGCCATCAAACCTGAATGAACTAAAGATGTTTTGTAAAGAGGAATGGTCCAAAATACCTTCAACCAGAATCCAGACTCTCATTGGAACCTACAGGAAGCGTTTAGAGGCTGTAATTTCTGCAAAAGGAGGATCTACTAAATATTGATTTCATTTCTTTTTTGTGGTGCCCAAATTTATGCACCTGCCTAATTATAGCACACTTTCTGTAAATCCAATAAACTTCATTTCACTTCTCAAATATCACTGTGTGTGTATCCTATATGATATATTTAACTGACATTTTTTATCGTAACAACCAACGATTTATACAGGAAAATCATGACGATTAACAAGGTTGCCCAAACTTTCGCATCCCACTGTATAATTGTTTGATATAGATTTAAAACTATGGACCGCCTCTGTAGACTTTACTAGTATTTGGGCAAATTGAAAACACCCAGTTTACATAAAATAATAACAAGAAAAAAATAAATTGATCTACTCCCAGCCTAAAAACATTAATTACAAAATAACACACATCAGTATAATATTAATGTGATAAAAGCATATTATGTAAACAAGATCTTTGAACTGAATGTCACTACTGGATTAAATCAATATGTAGAGAACGCTACTAAATAACTTGAAAACATATGATAAACAGTGTTGATGTATTAGAACAATTTGTGTAATAAACGACACTACTAAATTGGTATAATAAATAGTGCTGCTGAACGAGCGCTAATTAATAAAATAAATAATTCACATAATATGTGGCACTGTTGGAATCATTTGTCAAAAATCTAATGTGCCAAGAGTTTTAATATTGTTAATCATAGTCTAATGCATTTTTGAACTGCTGCCAACTGTTGGGATTATGTTGCTTAGTGTTCACTTAAGCCACAACTTTCATGAAACCAGTCAAATATAATCCTATTGGATGTATGTGTGTCACTGCCTGCCCTGTGAGAGATCTAAGAAGATCGGATAGACTTGCAGCACGTGAGTCTATCTGACAGGTCTTTGTGTTTCCCTCCTGTTTGTTGTTGTGGGCTGGTTATCACCCACTTCACAGGTTCTGCTCGTTAGCCATTTAAGAGGCTTTATTTAAGTCCACCTCTTACTGCTGACTTTGCGGTTGATATTTTCCTTCTGGAGTTCTATACAAGTTGTTTGTGGATCCTCTGCTTCCCGCTCGTCTCAAGCTAAGTCCTCCTGTTCTCCCTTTTGTGCGTGTGTTGCTTCTAGGTCTCAGGGAGATGCTGGTCCCTTCACGGTGGAAGGTACTGGCAGTCTCATTCCCCGCTCCCTAAGTTAGGGTTTGCTTCAGTGTCAGCAGGGCTTAAGTTCCAGTGTATGTGTTTGTTCACCATCAGGACTTGCTCATACTGTCAGCAGTCAGGGAGAGGCTCAGGGATTGTTGTTCCTCTTTCCCACTTGCCGTGACACAGATGCAGATGGATACTGTTAATGCACTGGTGGATCGCATGCAAGGATTATCTTTGGAGGTAGCTGACCTCTGTAATTCAGTTGCACAGTTTCAGAATTCTCAGGAGTCTGGTTCCATCCGTGGGAACCAGGGCAGCTTCGAATCTAAAGTCGCCCTCCCAGATAGGTTTTCTGGGGGGAGCGATAATTTTGTTCGGTTCAGAGAATCTTGTAAACTGTATTTTCGACTGCGTCCGCTATCCTCTGGGGAAGAAAATCAAAAAGTGGGGATTATTATTTCTCAGCTGAAAGGTGATGATCAGTCCTTGGCCTTTTCTCTACCGATCGGTTCCCAATCCCTCCGATCACTGGATGAATTTTTCAGGGCCCTGGGCCTTATTTATGATGACCCAGACCGGGTTTCTCTGGACGAATCTAAGCTGCGTAGTTTGAGTCAGGAAGAACGTTCTGCAGAGTCATATTCCTCAGAATTTTAGAAGATGGCCGTGATTCGGAGTGGAATGACCCAGCACTGTGTAGTCAATTCTGTCAAGGGCTGTCTGAAAGACTAAAAGACGTTCTGGCATTCCACAAAAACCCTGATTCTTTGGAGGCGGCTATGTCTCTGGCCGTACAGATTGATAGATGCTTGAGAGAGAGGTGCAAGGTTTCCCTCACTCTGGATGCACTACCATATGGGGAAACAGCCTCTTCTGTCCCGCGGGGTACAGAGACACTGTGGATCTTATTTCCCGGAGATTCTGGTGGCCAGATTTACGTAAAGGTGTGGAGGGTTATGTGGCAGCCTGTGCGACCTGTGCATGTGCCAAGGTGATTCGAAATTGGCCTTCGGGATCTCTTCTTTCTTTGTCCATCCCATCCCGTCCTTGGACGCATTTGTCAATGGACTTCATCACCGATTTGCCTAGTTCCTCTGGGAAGACAGTGATTTTGGTGGTGGTAGACCGCTTAAGTAAGATGGCGCACTTTATACCATTATCAGGTTTGCCCAATGCCAAAACTCTAGCCCAATGCCAAAACTCCCCTCTGATGTGGTATCTGATAGGGGGACACAATTTGTTTCCAGGTTCTGGAGGGCATTCTGTACTCATCTGGGAGTTCAGTTGTCCTTCTCTTCGGCTTTCCACCCTCAGTCGAATGGACAAACTGAGCGCACTAACCAGAATCTGGAGACTTATTTGAGGTGTTTTGTCTCCGAGAATCAGAAAGAGTGGTCTTCATTTTTGTCTTTGGCTGAGTTTGCCTTAAATAACCGTAGACAGGAGTCCACTGATAAGTCACCATTTTTTGGTGCATATGGGTTTCACCTTCAGTTTGGTACCTTTTCTGGGTCTGAGTCCTCTGGTATACCTGAAGAGGAAAGATTTTCTTCCTCATTGTCATCTATCTGGCGGAAGATTCAAATCAATTTGAAAAAAATGGGCTAAAGATATAAACGTATGGCTGCCAAGAGACGTATGGCTGGTCCGGACATGTGTGTGGGCAATTTGGTGTGGTTGTCCTCTAAGAACATTAAGTTGAAGGTACCCTCTTGGAAGTTGGGCCCAAGATTTATTGGTCCTTACAAGATCTCTGCCATTATTAATCCGGTTGCGTTTAGTTTTAAAGAGGACCTTTCATCTGAATCAAGTAAGTAAACTGAATATACATACATGGAGAGCGGCGCCCAGGGATCCCCCTGCACTTACTGTTATCCCCGGGCGCCGCTCCGTTCTCCGGTTATAGGCTCCGGTAAAGTCACAGTTAGGCTCCACCCATTGGAGCCTGCCGGCGTCTCTTTCTCCTATGTTGTAGCGCTGGCCAATCGCAGCGCTCAGCTCATAGCATGGCTAAGAGCTGAGCGCTGCGATTGGCCAGCGCTACAGCATAGGAGAAGGAGACCGCGGCAGGCTCCAATGGGTGGAGCCTAACTGTGACTTTACCGGAGCCTATAACCGGAGAACGGAGCGGCGCCCGGGGATAACAGTAAGTGCAGGGGGATCCCTGGGCGCCGCTCTCCATGTATGTATATTCAGTTTACTTACTTGATTCAGATGAAAGGTCCTCTTTAAACTTCTGCAGGCTTGGAAGATCCATAATGTGTTTCACAGGTCTTTGTTGAAAAACTATGTGGAACCTGCTGAACCATCTCCCTTGCCACCTCCTGTCTTGGTAGATGGTAATCTGGAGTTTCAGATCTCCAGAATAATTAACTTGCGTATTCTTCGTGGCTCCCTTTAGTACCTCGTACATTGGAAGGGTTACGGGCCAGAAGAAAGAAAGTGGGTTCCGGCGACTGATGTCAGTGCTAGTCGTCTTCTGAAGGCTTTTCACAGGGCGCACCCGGATAAGGTCGGTCCTGGGTGCCCAGAGGTCACCCGTAGAAGGGGGGGTACTGTCACTGCCTGCCCTATGAGAGATCTGAGAAGATCGGATAGACTTGCAGCACGTGAGTCTATCTGACAGGCCTTTCTGTGTTTCCTTTCTGTTTGTTGTTGTGGGCTGGATTCCACCTCTCCACAGGTTCTGCTCGTTAGTTGTTTAAGAGGCTCTATTTAAGTCTGCCTCTTACTGCTGACTTTGCGGTTGATATTTTACTTCTGGAGTTCTATATTGGTTGTTTGTGGATCCTCTATTTCCCGCTCGTCTCAAGCTAAGTCCTCCTGCTTTCTCCTTTGTGCGTGTGTTGCTGTTAGGTCTCAGGGAGACGCAGGTGCCTTCGCGGTGGAAGGTATCGGCTGTCTCATTCCCCTCTCTCTAAGTTAGGGTTTGCTACAGTGTCAGGAGGGCTTAGGTTCCAGTGTATGAGTTAGTTCACCATCAGGATTTGCTCATACTGTCAGCAGTCAGGGAGAGGCTCAGGGATTGTTAGGAGGTTACCATTCCCTCCTCCCTAGCTTTGGGGCCTAGTCTGTTTACCTGTTGTTGTTTGTTTTCTTGGTGTTCCTCTTATCCCCACTTGCTGTGACACTACCCTTGAATGTCATGTCCACAATTGGCATGTGTATAACCAGATATATCCTTACAAGATCCTTTACAATCTACCTATAGAGCTACCACTACTACCACTAATAGTCACTATGGGATTAGGATACCTCAAAGACACAACTGATTTAGAGCGACCTCTTTATGAAATGGTGTTCATTTCTATTTTTATTGTCATTCCTAATAAATTTTCTTATGTTTTTTTTTTATATATATCATGGAATCCGGAACATTTATAGGATAACTGTCATATTTTCACTCAAAATTCAATTTTCATATATGTTGTTGCTGCTGTGGTGATAATCCAAAATCACTAATTATTGTGTTCACATACCACTTGTTTAATAAGATTCCGTCCATAACAACCGCTCCTCACAAGACTTCTTTCTGACTATCTTCTCAAGATGGCCGCCAATGTCCTTACCCTGAGGCTAAGATCTCCCTCCTTAACTACCCAGAATTAATTTGGCTCATCTCGGGAATGCGCAGCCTCACCCCAACCAATCAGCTTTCTCCAGACTTAAACACGCCCTCTTCCTCCTGAATAGTTGATTGCGAATTTTATCGCGAATATCGGCACTATCCCGGTACAATAGGAGCGCGCACGCAGCGTTCGGGACTGCCCACTACTACGTCTTCCGGCTTCTGTAGATAGAAGAAAGGAGACAGAGGACACCTAGCAACGCTGTTTTAGCCGCACCACTGAAATGCCTGGGGGAGGAAATAACATGCTGCAATTACTAGGTAATTCAATACCTATACAAAAGTATTAACTAGGGAACTAAGGTAAACTTAGGGTCCATTCACACGTCCGCAATTTCGTTCCGCATTTTGCGGAACGGAATTGCAGACCCATTCATTTCTATGGGGCAGCACGATGTGCTGCCCGATCCGGAATTGCGGATCCGCACTTCCGGGTCCGCAATTCCACTCCCGAAAAAAATAGAACATGTCCTATTCTTGTCCGCAATTGCGGACAAGAAAAGGCATTTTCTATTAGAATGCCGGCCATGTGCGGTCCGCAAAATGCGGAACGCACATCGCCGATGTCCGTGTTTTGCGGATCCACGGATCCGTGGATCCGCAAAACACACACGGACGTGTGAATGGACCCTTAGTCAGACCAATCCAATTACATAAAAAAAATATATATGACAGTTACCCTTTAAATCATGCAATTAATGATTATATCAAATATCATATATTTGCATAATACTTACCACTGCCATATATCTGTATGAATCATGTCATTTATGTTACTTCTTTTCATTCTGTTGTAGTTTGATAAAGGCCAAAATAGGCCAAAACGTAACTTAAATCAGCCTCAGATTTAATAAAGTATAACATTCACTGAATTGCAGACCCATTCATTTCTATGGGGCAGCACGATGTGCTGCCCGATCCGGAATTGCGGATCCGCACTTCCGGGTCCGCAATTCCACTCCCGAAAAAAATAGAACATGTCCTATTCTTGTCCGCAATTGCGGACAAGAAAAGGCATTTTCTATTAGAATGCCGGCCATGTGCGGTCCGCAAAATGCGGAACGCACATCGCCGATGTCCGTGTTATGCGGATCCACGGATCCGTGGATCCGCAAAACACACACGGACGTGTGAATGGACCCTTAGTCAGACCAATCCAATTACATAAAAAAAATATATATGACAGTTACCCTTTAAATCATGCAATTAATGATTATATCAAATATCATATATTTGCATAATACTTACCACTGCCATATATCTGTATGAATCATGTCATTTATGTTACTTCTTTTCATTCTGTTGTAGTTTGATAAAGGCCAAAATAGGCCAAAACGTAACTTAAATCAGCCTCAGATTTAATAAAGTATAACATTCACTGAAGACACGACGACTCGTGATATTTCTGGAGTTTTTTCCATATATTATTCTTTGGAGTGGGAACCCGACTCCTAGAAATCATAGTGAGTGGTGCGACTAAGCAACTATTCATCATTACTGGAAAAAAAAAACAACCAGCAGCAGGACATGGAGCAGAACCTAAACCCGCAGGTTGTGGCATACAGGGAGTGCAGAATTATTAGGCAAGTTGTATTTTTGAGGATTAATTTTATTATTGAACAACAACCATGTTCTCAATGAACCCAAAAAACTCATTAATATCAAAGCTGAATATTTTTGGAAGTAGTTTTTAGTTTGTTTTTAGTTTTAGCTATTTTAGGGGGATATCTGTGTGTGCAGGTGACTATTACTGTGCATAATTATTAGGCAACTTAACAAAAAACAAATATATACCCATTTCAATTATTTATTTTTACCAGTGAAACCAATATAACATCTCAACATTCACAAATATACATTTCTGACATTCAAAAACAAAACAAAAACAAATCAGTGACCAATATAGCCACCTTTCTTTGCAAGGACACTCAAAAGCCTGCCATCCATGGATTCTGTCAGTGTTTTGATCTGTTCACCATCAACATTGCGTGCAGCAGCAACCACAGCCTCCCAGACACTGTTCAGAGAGGTGTACTGTTTTCCCTCCTTGTAAATCTCACATTTGATGATGGACCACAGGTTCTCAATGGGGTTCAGATCAGGTGAACAAGGAGGCCATGTCATTAGATTTTCTTCTTTTATACCCTTTCTTGCCAGCCACGCTGTGGAGTACTTGGACGCGTGTGATGGAGCATTGTCCTGCATGAAAATCATGTTTTTCTTGAAGGATGCAGACTTCTTCCTGTACCACTGCTTGAAGAAGGTGTCTTCCAGAAACTGGCAGTAGGACTGGGAGTTGAGCTTGACTCCATTCTCAACCCGAAAAGGCCCCACAAGCTCATCTTTGATGATACCAGCCCAAACCAGTACTCCACCTCCACCTTGCTGGCGTCTGAGTCGGACTGGAGCTCTCTGCCCTTTACCAATCCAGCCACGGGCCCATCCATCTGGCCCATCAAGACTCACTCTCATTTCATCAGTCCATAAAACCTTAGAAAAATCAGTCTTGAGTTATTTCTTGGCCCAGTCTTGACGTTTCAGCTTGTGTGTCTTGTTCAGTGGTGGTCGTCTTTCAGCCTTTCTTACCTTGGCCATGTCTCTGAGTATTGCACACCTTGTGCTTTTGGGCACTACAGTGATGTTGCAGCTCTGAAATATGGCCAAACTGGTGGCAAGTGGCATCTTGGCAGCTGCACGCTTGACTTTTCTCAGTTCATGGGCAGTTATTTTGCGCCTTGGTTTTTCCACACGCTTCTTGCGACCCTGTTGACTATTTTGAATGAAACGCTTGATTGTTCGATGATCACGCTTCAGAAGCTTTGCAATTTTAAGAGTGCTGCATCCCTCTGCAAGATATCTCACTATTTTTGACTTTTCTGAGCCTGTCAAGTCCTTCTTTTGACCCATTTTGCCAAAGGAAAGGAAGTTGCCTAATAATTATGCACACCTAATATAGGGTGTTGATGTCATTAGACCACACCCCTTCTCATTACAGAGATGCACATCACCTAATATGCTTAATTGGTAGTAGGCTTTCGAGCCTAAACAGCTTGGAGTAAGACAACATGCATAAAGAGGATGATGTGGTCAAAATACTCATTTGCCTAATAATTCTGCACTCCCTGTACATGGAGTGCACCCTGTCACCCCAGATCCAAGATCCCCTGGACTACTGGGCAACCAAACTTGAATTGTGGCTGCAACTGGCCGAGTTTGCCCTAGACAAGCTTTCCTGCCCGGCCAGTAGTGTAGCACCAGGCGGGGGGCATAGTTACCCCAAACTCGCCTTTCAACAAAAATTGGGTCATTTATCAAACTGGTGTAAAGTAGAACTGGTTTAGTTCCCCATAGCAACCAATCAGATTTCACCTTTCATTTTTAACAGCTTCTTTGGAAAATGAAAGATGGAATCTGATTGGTTGCTGTGGGCAACTAAGCCAGTTCTACTTTACACCAGTTTGATAAATTACCCCAAAAATGTTAAGAGATTAACATTTCTAAAGATGAGTCAGGCATGGATCAGCCAGGATTTTCACACACCGGTGCCTGATGCATCAGACTAGATCATTCTGGCAGTAATGTTCTGACTGCGGTGTGCTGCCACAGCAGAACATTGTGAATAAACATGGCCCGTTACTTCTAGCCACGTGCTTCAGCCACTATTCTGATGCTGCCAACCGCCTGATGCCACAGACCTGTAGCCATCTTCTACTAATGCCACTATCTTGTGCTGTTACTGCAACTGCTGTTGCCCCCACTCTGTGACTGGGCCACTATGTTGACTCATGCTGTTGGCACCATGTTGACCCCTCATGCTGTTGCCACCTTCACTAGTCTGTTCTGGGGTCACTAATGCCCCTGTCTGGCCTTGTTGACATCATTGTGTATTTTACCCATCTTCAGATCTGTAAGAAGAACCAAAAAATGAAAAACAGTACGGATCCTGTCTTTGGAGCATCCATAAGGCCTCAATCACCTGGTCAATATTTAGCATCAGGATTTCATCATGATTTGGAAGCCAAAAGCAGAATTTGGTCCAAAACACAGAAGAAATGCAAATATTTCCTTCACATCTCATCTCTGTTTGACTGACACCATCTCCACTCTGTGACTGGGCCACTACTTGTATGAGTGGCTAACAAATGTTATCTATCAATCTATGTGGAAGCAGCAGAATGTTTAAAATGAGACAGCTCTTTTCCACTTTAGTAGAATCAGTGACTAACAGAACAGGTTATCTAGCAATCAATGTGGACTCCCCACAGTTAAATGAGACAGCTCTTTCCCACTTTAGTAGAATCTCTGGCCACTACACAGTTAAGTCCATTATACCTGACACTAACATTGACCTGGAAAGTTGTGTTCACACTTCAGTCATTTGGTCAGTTAATTCCAGCAGTTACTGTATAGTGAGCCAAAATCAGGAGCCAATCCTACTCTCAGATAAGGTATCATGAAAAGATCTACACCTCTTCTGTTCCTGTTCCTTAACTGACCAAATGAGTGAAGTGTGAACTGAGCCTAATAGTGACACGCAATCATTTTACAGCTAACAGAAGTGATTCAAAAGCATGTTTTTGCACTGCCAGAACATGGCTTAAAAGAGCCCTTTTTTTTCTCTGCTACTTTATTGGCACTGCCTCCATACCCGAAGCATACTGCCAAACTGGTTACAAAGTGGTTTAAGGGTAACAAAGTCAATGTTTTGGAGTGGCCATCACAAAGCCCTGATCTCAATCCTATTGAAAATGTGGGTAAAGCTGAAAAGGGAGGTGCGAACAAGGCGACCAACAAACATGGCTCAGTTAGGCCCCTTTCACACGACCAAGTTTTTTGCGCGGGTGCAATGCGTGACGTGAACGCATAGCACCCGCACTGCATCCTGACCCATTGATTTCAATGGGTCTGTGTACATGAGCGTTTTTTTAAACACATTATTTCTGCGTTGCGTGAAAAACGCAACATGTTCTATATTCTGCCCTGTTCTATATTCTGCCCTGGCCCCATAGAAGTGAATAGGACTGCAGTGAAAAACGCATTGCATCCGGAAGCAAGTCCGGGTGCAATGTGTTTTTCACTGATGGTTGCTATGAGATGTTGTTTGTAAACCTTCAGGCGCGTGAAAAACGCATCAAAATGCATTGCACTCGCACGGAAAAAAACTGAACAACTGAACGCAATCGCAGACAAAACTGACTGAACTTGCTTGCAAAATGGTGCGAGTTTCACTGAACGCACCCGGACCAAATCCGTCACGCTCGTGTGAAAGAGGCCTTACAGCAGTTTTGTCAGGAGAAATGGGACCAAATTCCGACCAACTTTATTGAGAAGCTTGTGGAAGGATATCCAAAATGTTTGACCCAAGTCATACAGTTTAAGGGCAATGGTACCAAATATTAATGAAATGTATGTAAACTTTTGACTTTGCAGAAAGTAATAAAATGCCTTAAAACATTCTCTCTCTCTCTCTCTCTCATTATTCTGGCATTTGGCAAATAATAGTAATAATTATGGTAATCCTAATTGACCCAAAAACAGGAAAGGTTTATTCTGATTTCATGTCAGATATTGAGAAAAACATGTATATGTGTCTTTTTATATAGTGTATGTAAACTTCTGGTTTCAACAGTACACTCTCCCAGCAGGCCAGGATTTCCATTCAAGTGAACAGAGCTTAGCCCCGCCCAGGCCATTGATACTAGTCGTGACGTCACTGGGCCTTCGGTAAACAGCGAGAAGACCGCAGCACTACTGCCAGCACCGCTGCCTTCTCAAACAGCTGATCGGCAGGGGTCCCGGGTGTAGTACCCCCGCTGATCAGATGCTGATGATCTATCCAGAGAATAGATCATCAGTTTAAAAAAACTGCAGAACCCCTTTAAGATTAGCAGGACAGACTTTTTAGAGGAAATGATGTACCTGAAAAAGGAGACACTCTCCACCTCAAAATTACATTTCTGGTGCCTTACAGCGCTGGGGTCTTGGGTTCGAATCCGACCAAGATCTGCATGGAGTTTGTATGGTCTCCCTGTGTTTGTGTGTGTTTCCTCCGTGTACACCAGTTTCCTCCCACTGTTGTGAGCCCCACTGGGGATTGCTTGATGCTAATGTCTGTAAAGTGCTGTAATATGTCAGTATATAAGTGAGTAAAAAAAAAAAAATTGCCAACAAGGAAACTCTCTCTCAAATTAGGCATGAAAACAATGTTCCTCCATCAATGAGGTAAAAAGAAAATCAAGATATTGTCCAAGTAAATCACTGCAACATGACTTAAATACTATTTGAATACATCATTGATAAAGTCCTGGTAGACAGCTGAGGTATCGCAAAGCCCAAAAGGCATAACTAGGTATTCATAATGCCCTGTATGAGCATTAAAAGCTGCCTTCCATTTATCCCCCTCATGGATTCTGACAACGTTATAGGCTCCTTTAAAGTCAATTATAGACAAGATGACTGCCTTTCTGAGCTGATCAGATAATTATAAGATGAGAGGCAGAGGGTAGCTGAACTGCTGTAACCTGGCACAGCCGCTACACTTTGAACAGAGCTGTCCTCCTGGCTCTTTTCAAAGTGTTAATTTTGGCATCATAGGCTGCAAAGAACAGCAGATTGGTGGGGATGCAAGGTGTCAGACCCTATCCATTTAATGATTAATCCTGAGGAGAGGTCATCAGTATCATTAACCTAGTGAACCCTTTTAACTTGATCAGAGAGACCCAAACGATACTGACTATGGAGGGTGGTGTCATTCCGATCACTCACAGTAACTTTCCTGCAGTTTCAAGGCACAAAGATTTGTCGTAACACTCTAGGTCATCAGAAACCATAAAGGAGAAATGCATCCACAGCAGGATCTCCAGGCCTAAGACTAAATGTCCAAGACTCTGCAATAGCATCTTAATAATTCCTACTGTTTGGGTCTCTGTCCCAGAGGATCTAGGCTTCAAAGAAAAATAGAATTTCTAGCTTTTACAAAAATTATCAAACTAGGGAAAATTACCAGAGAAATAAAGATCAGTACACAAGCCTACAAACTGTGAGTGAGTTGTTCCTGAATAACTAAGCGAGCCAGGACATCTTGCACCAAAGAACTCAAGGCCAAAATCTGGTCATCCAAATTCTGTACAGAATTGTCATACATAATATGGGTTCTGGTGTAATCTGGGTATAATATACAAACACTGGTCATTCAAAAGATTGCCAAACTAGACTTCACCTATAGCAGTCGCCTTTCCAGGGTACTAACAGTGTCCTCCAACACTCAAATACCCCCAGATAATACAGTAGGATCGAACTGCATAACTGGTCAGTCAGAAGAATAATATTATGAAGCATGTATCAACATTAGCAGGTAACAAATATACAGAAGACAACTCACAGATACATGACGGGAACCAAATGATGATGGTAAACAGATAAGGAGATGGCAGTCCAGCAATAAAGCGTAAGAAACCCAGAAAACAAACAATCAACAAAATCCACTAGGAAACAACTAACAAACCTCAATGTTGGCTGCAATTAAAGCCTTGGACAGATGGGCAGCAGTACAAGACCCAAGAGGAGGCAGCCACTTCTCGAAATGTACAATGCTAAAGACAAAGTTAGAGCAGCATCTCCAAACAATATGAAATCAATGTCCAGGTGGACTCTACCATGGTTGAAATGCAAAAGCAAATAAATCAATGTTGCTGATTTTTAATCCACAGCATGTAAATTTTTTGACTGCGGATTTCACCTTTTGCAATTTTCACACCAAAATCAGCACGATTTGGTGTATTTTGCCACAGCAGATTTCAGTCAGATACATTTTTTATGTTGCAATGTATTGTGGGGATTCGCTCTGGTAAACAGGGAAAGCGGACACAGTGATAAAGACGCCCTAAATTAGGGCATTTAAGATACACTCTGGTGTTCCAAATCAATGTACCCCCCCCAGGGGTTAATATCCACGCGTGGCTGAGAGACTAGACGCTGACACATAGATGGTCAATGCAATCTCTAACTTTTATTACATGGGGTAAGCTGTATATACATCTTCAGAAGAGGGCAGTCCTCACTGAGGCTTAAACATTGTTTCATTGGTCAAAAAGGAAAAAGTGATAAGAGAAACAGAGATAACACTTCAACATCTGCGCAGTGAGTACCACTTTGGAATGTGAACTAATGTAAACATCTAGGTGTTCGCCATTTTGTAATGGTGGACAATCTAACAATAATACTGCATACGTCATATGTGACACTTCAAAGAGGTGCTTCTCTATAGGCAGTGGATAATATATACATATCATCAAGCCATATGATTGGCTTATGCACTCCTTCACTCTCTATATAGCTCCCTTGTAGGGACGCCTGTACAAGGATGAGAAATCAGACACCTCTCACAGCACAGCTCTTTGCCCCCCCCCTCTTCTCCAGTCTTGAAACAAAGAGAGGGGTGGGAGGAAGGCACTCGGAAAAGAAAAAAAGTTAACTCATTACAGTCCTAGAGATACAAAACATAGAATAAAATTCACACATCTTTAACAGTCCCCCCTTGAATTTCATTCTCTCCTTAAACCTAGACATCTGTCCCAATGCTCCGCCTCCTCTTCACCAGCTTCCTCGACAAGTCATTCCTAGCGAACAGCCTCCCGTGACACTGGATTTGAGCACGGGGAAGTCAGATGATCTTTCCCTAACTGGCGTTGACATTATATGGGGGGACTGGGGGTCATCAATGCTTCTGATTTTCTGGATCGAAGTTTTTATACAATTTTTCCATATTCTTTTGAGTCATGATCAACAGTCACACAAGGGAAAACCAGTCTCAACACTTCCTTGAAATCAATCCAATTATGCTTTTCTTTGAGCTTCACTGTGCTTGTGGTCAACAACAATCGGAATGGACCATCAAACCAGGGTTTTAGGACTTTTCTAACGTGTCTTTTCCTACCACCCAATCTCTAGACACAAGTGGGTGGGTTCCTGGTACTTTATCAAAACCTGGAAGTGAATCAAAAACTCGAAAATGTACTTTAGTCAAATGCTTGTACAAACTGATCACATAATCTGTCAGACAACCATGTTGCATCTGGAGCTGCTGTGGGAAATAAAATCCTATCCTAGGGCCTGACCCAAAAAGGACCTTATAGGGACAAAGGCCTGTCTCACGGTTAGGCATATACCTTACTAAAAGAGGGCTACCAGCAGGCACTCTAAGGCTTTTTGAATCTTTAACTTAGTGTCCCGTTCAGTTCGTTTTCCCTACTCTACTGCTGCTTTGTGGATGGTACGAAGCATGTAAGGCCTGTCCTACACCGAAAACCTTCATCATCTCCTGCATCACTTCACCTGTGAAGTGAACACCTGTGTCACTTTCAATGATCTAAGGAACCCCATACCTGCACACAACTTCGGCCATAATCTTCTTTACTTCTTTGGGTACGGTTTTGGCCATCCTGAAAACAAGTCACATATCAATACATACTCATACATGCCCACCTTGTGTATTTGAAGGTAGTCTGTAAATGTTGAAACAGATACAAAAAGCAAGATGTGTTTCTTGGGTACCTTAACCACCTTGCCCACGTTGTTCTGGACACGAACCATTTATCCTTGAGTATGTCGGACTGTTTACAGTGCTGAACCCTGGGGCGTACCATAGGCTACGTACTAAATCACACATAGCAGTTTTTGTCTGGTGCATCACTCCATGGGTTGCCTGTGCCATCGTGGAGTAGAGGGACCTGGGAAGGTAAAGTTTCCCTTCTTATTTGTAGTCCCCCCTTTTCCATCCACCAGTCCCTTTCCTCCTTCCCCATCTGGTTCTGTAAGGTCTTAAGAACTTTCGGGAGACAGGAGGAGTTATTTCAGGGACCTGAACTGTGGCCACTTAAGACAGGGGTCTGCTTAGGTAATTTGGCAGCCATTTTTGCCGCCTGATCTGCCGTGGCTTTCCCCTTTGCCTCCTCTGCATCTGTTTACAGTGGCCTTTCGTTGCTATCATCACCTCTCATGTTAGTGACAAGAGGGCTTCCATCAGAGACCTCACTGCTTCCCCATTTTCGATGGGTTTACCTGAAGCGATCAAGGAGACTCTGGCTTTCCATATGGGCCCATAGTCATGGGCTATCCCAAAAGCACACCTGGAATCAGTGTAAATGTTGGCTGTTTTTCCATCTGCATATCTGCAAGCCATCTTCAGAGTCTTTTAGCTCCACTTCTTGAGCAGACATGTGTGGTAGTTCACGTTTAATCACCACTGCCCAACCTGTGTAGTACCTGCCATCCTGGCCATACCTTGATCCATCCACAAAGAGCACATGATCTACAGTAGATTACCTAATGGCTGATTTACCAAATCCCACTACCTCTTGTGACATCATCTGCAAACAGTCAGGAGCCTCTTCCTTTGAATCTGGAAGAAAAGTTTAAAGTGCGGTGCCCTAACTCTTCCCTCCCCCCTTGGTCCAGAGGCAACAGGGTGGCTGGGTCCAAAGTATTACACCTTTGGAGAGCAACATTGTCAGGCAACAAAATGGAACACTGCATTCTCAAATAACGGGCAACAAAACAATCATTTGGATTGTACGTTCATGAGGATAGATGTAATATCACCATCACTTTGTGGTTCAGAGCTATCTCAGAGCTTTCATCAAACATAGCTAATACAACTACTACAGCTCTGATGCAGAAAGGGGCACCTCTGGCCACGGGATCAAGTCTGACTGAATAATATGCTACGGGGCGTTATTGCTGGCCATGCAGTTGGGTGAGGACAGCTGAGTCATGGCCACTCACTTCATAACAATACAATCTAAATGTAATAATCTGATAGGCCCAGTGTGGGGGAACACAAAATTGCCAGTTCTAGGCATAAAAAGAATCTACCACCTCATCTGTGAGGCGGTAGGGACTAAAGGACAAATCAATCACAGTGGAGTGAGCAGGGGTAATGGGAACCTGAGCCAACAAGGTGTGTGTATTGGGCACGATGTGGGTGTTAGAAACTGTGGCCTCATTAACGGCATGTAGGTCATGTACCATCCAATGGTGAGTGGTTTTGCTTTTCTTAGCTTCTGGGAGTACTGATACAAACATGGACCAGGGAATTTTATCACTAATGGCCAACAAAGAACGTTCCTGGTCGTTGAGGGCAATTGTAAGCTTCACAGTGCTGTCCTCCTGATGTCAGATACCAGAATGTACTTTTGCAAGCAATTCTGCAACTAGGAGGCAACAAGGGGCGTTACCACTGACCAGCAAACGGGCAAGCGCATCTTGGTTAGGAGCAAATCTAATATGGATGGTTTCTGTTGAAAAAGGAGCGTACTACTTTCCCATCCACTTCTACCCAAAGACTGGTGTGCTTGGAGAGTAAATCAGGGGAGGCCATGTTTGCTGTGCACAACTGTCTTGGCTGCTCCAGTATCAATCAAAAACGGGACTACTTTTTTATCACCCAGAGTGAGGGATATCATTGGACCAGACTGAATCTACTAAAAATATTTAAAAGTAGAGCCGATACTGGATTTCCTGTTTCCTAATCTTGATCTAACTCCCCCCCTCCCTGTCTTTGTGTTCTCCTTATGACAAAAAAACATGGGTGTCTGTGGGGACGGACAGTGATCCGGGCATGGTCAACATAGAATGCAATCCTCTCGTGTGGTGTGGATGAGGAATACCACACACAGCACAACACTCTCTCTTCTGGGATCTGGGTCCCACAGACTCTGCAGGCCCATCATAGGGTGGCAGACTTACTCTTTCCTCACTTCAATGAGGCGTTTGACATCAGGGCTGTAGCAATGCCAAAGGAACACTACCTATGGTTGGCACCACTGAACCACTCAATGCCGCTTAATGTTACTCTGCATTTTGGCTTACAAAAGTATCCAACTTTCCCTATCGCGGAATTCGTAGACTGGAAAACAAAACAGGACTTCTCATCTTCCATGGGAGTGTCTTATAACTAGGGGATGGGCACAAGGGCTGTCGTTGTCCGTAACGTCCACCCCTATCCTCCTCCCTCCGCTCTGAGTCATCTAAGTCCACCCCCTTCAGTCGGACGCTGTGGTCCTACTTTTGTCTGTCAGTAGTATGCCAGCTGTCCATGAGAACAGAGCTCTGATGTGAAGCACAACACTTAACATGTAACACGTAACTTCAAACATTGAAACAAACAGATCTGACAATACAGACATGAACACACAAAGGGCCCATAAAAACTTTTCATTGACTTCGATATAAAAAAATGTACAGCTTGATCAATGCTGTTGGCACCAATAAAAACCAAAAACTTCCAAGAATAATAAAATAAAATCCTCAATGCGCATATTATTTAAAAAACAAATACCGTACTCCATACACATTCATATACATTTTCATGTACTCATTTTCATTAACAGCTCATAACCACGCCCTTACACATAAAATATGAATTGCATTCACAGCTCTGCTAAAAACATCCATCAGTCACAAAGCCACACCCATTCACATTCCACTGAATCATTTATGTCTTCCAATCTAGCCACACTGTTTTCATCCCAAAAACTTGTAGCACAGACAAACACAGCTTTACTGGAAACAGATAGCCACACCACACCCAGAATTGCTGATGGTCTGTCGCTGTAAGACAATATACATGTTATAATCATACAGTAATTTTGTTAAAAGCTGGATTCCCACAGTACACTGCTTGGGAAAGAAGAAAGAAGATTATTGAACAATTCTTTGTCTTCTATAATAATCTTACACATATAACATCACTTACTCTGCATGATTCCCTGCCCCTATGATCCCCTCCCCCCTTTCCCTGCTCCTCTTATCTCAGGAATGTTTCTGTGTGAAGGTGGGGGGGAAATGAATTTCTCTATTTCACAGTTCCTGACCATCTTTTTTTTGGATCTCCCCTATTTAACCAGTTCATTTCTGAACATTTAACACAAGCGCCTTTCTGATTACAGACACTGGGGCACTTTCTTTCTTGCTAATGCCATCAATTATCATCCTGACACTGCTCTGTTTTCTCTCTCGTTAAACCTCCCCCTTCAACATCACCGGAGTTCTGATGCCCTCAGTCTGTAAGCTCTAACTTCACAGTTTCTTACAGATTTTCATCCCTGTTGCCAGCCGGGCGACCTTCTGTCCGGGGCCACACTTTCTCTAACATTCTTTGTCACATTTTAACTTTCAATTCTCCATATCACATCCTATAATCTCCCTCTTTCCTCGCTACTAGCTAGGGGCTGTATTTTCTCCTTCTTTATAATACTGGGAGTGACCCATCTTAACAACAGTATTTCAAACTGACACACACAGAAAACAGAGGAGTGATCAGCACCTTTAGCCCTTTCTTCCGCAGACAAAGGATTCACCCTCCCCACTGGTTTGCTCAAATCTGACTATCACGTCTGACTAGTCAGCTGGGACTCCCCGCACGTCTTCCCCAAAACCAGGGGTCAGGCGGGCTCCGTCGCGTCTTCCTGGGGTCAGGTCAGGTGGAGAATATCACCGCAGTCTTCCCTTATCTCAAGGATCTAAAGGTCATACGGCTCCACGCGTCTCCCTGCCAGGTCAGCCGGAGTTTACTTTGTCCCACACCTCGGCGCTACAGCGCCCCCTTCCAAACCAGGAGGTTACTGTCCCCTCCCTTTGTCTGTGGTTTTATCGTCTGTGCTCAACTCACTCCTCACATAAATCACAGACACACACAAAACATATTCACACCAGAGTTATCTATAATTTCAGACTATTGGTTCAATAGACTCTAAGCTTTCAGCATTACAGCCGACTACTATACTTACATCAGTACCACCCCACAGCAGACTGAGCTATCTGAGCATGACGAAGTAAATAGCAGAAAGGCAGATGAGATAAAAAGTTTTCTCACCTTTCTTTGAGGTTGCAATCCTCTCCCCTCTGCCGTTCGTCAAGCTCAGGGGCCCGTCTTGTCAGCTGTTTGATGCTACATTCGCTCAGAGTCCCTTCGTGGTCGCCATTTTGATAAAGACGCCCTAAATTAGGGCATTTAAGATACACTCTGGTGTTCCAAATCAATGTACCCCCCCCAGGGGTTAATATCCACGCATGGCTGAGAGACTAGACGCTGACACATAGATGGTCAATGCAATCTCTAACTTTTATTACATGGGGTAAGCCGTATATACATCTTCAGAAGAGGGCAGTCCTCACTGAGGCTTAAACATTGTTTCATTGGTCAAAAAGGAAAAAGTGATAAGAGAAACAGAGATAACACTTCAACATCTTCGCAGTGAGTACCACTTTGGAATGTGAACTAATGTAAACATCTAGGTGTTCGCCATTTTGTAATGGCAGACAATCTAACAATAATACTGCATACGTCATATGTGACACTTCAAAGAGGTGCTTCTCTATAGGCAGTGGATAATATATACATATCATCAAGCCATATGATTGGCTTATGCACTCCTTCACTCTCTATATAGCTCCCTTGTAGGGACGCCTGTACAAGGATGAGAAATCAGACACCTCTCACAGCACAGCTCTTTGCCCCCCCTCCTCTTCTCCAGTCTTGAAACAAAGAGAGGGGTGGGAGGAAGGCACTCGGAAAAGAAAAAGTTAACTCATTACAGTCCTAGAGATACAAAACATAGAATAAAATTCACACATCTTTAACAGCAGTATAGAGGCACCAACCAGTTTGTAAACCAAAAGTTCAGTGTTTATTCACACGTTAGAAAGTTCACAGAACAAAAAAACACTTTCAAGCAAAAAAGTCACCTTGCAGTATTGGTGTCAGTTCACACCATGCGGACAATTCATCAGCAGGCTTTAGTCGGCCTGTTTCCCCTCTCATGGGTCTCAGCCCTCCACCCCGACACAAGCCTCAGATCCCAATATAGAGATCCCCTCTGCATGAACCCAGCTGTCTTTTAAAGGCAGCTAGGTGTTAACAAAAACCTACAATCCAGTCCGGTGTTTGACCTGACCTGACTGTTAATTAGTCCAGCAGCACACACTGGGAGGAAAATACCTGCCTTCACATACAATTCCCTTTACTGTGTCACACCCCCTTTTGTTCAACCTTGAGGGGGTGAACACATGCATAAACAGTGCACCCGGGACAGTGCTTCTGCATTTTCCTGCAACCGGCCTGCTCTGTGCTCCACCGTGAACTCAAAGTTCTGCAGTGACCAGAGCCATCTGGTGACCTGGGACTTGCTCTCTTTGTCCAGGTGGTGACAGGCTGCGGCCAACCCCGTATCGCTCCTTCAGAGATGGCTTGTCGCTGAGCCATGGGCACCCCCGGTACGGCTTTAACCAGACTTTTGCCTGGGGCTCAGTGACAATATCAAGGTGGGTTACGGAAGGGCGTTCAGGGAGGTCAGAGAACACATCCGTGTTCCGACTAATGAACTCCCTGGCCCCCTGAGTCTGTTTGCGGAAAAGGCTGTCAGTAATCTTTGGCAGCCGCTTCACCTGTAGCAAAGGTACCGGAATCTCTTCCCCTAGATAAACTGGCCACGGGCTGTTCTCAGTCCCTAACCTTCCAAGGTTTTAGTAAATTGACATGGTAGACCTGCCTCGGCTTTTGCCGACCTGGCTGGCGTACCTTGTAATTTGTGTCTCCAACTTTCTCTGATGTTTTGTAGGGCCCCTGCCACCTAGCGAGGAACTTACTGTCAACAGGAGGCCCAAAAACCAAAACCGGATCTCCCCCAGATGCTCGATTATAGGCCCGATTCTGGGCTGGCTGAGCTATCTTCCTATGCTCCCTACCTATCCTATTCAGTAGGATTGTCTCCCCCTCACCCACCGGACCTACCGTGGGCCCCTCCACCATGGGTTTCTGGTGTTTTAACACCTAAACTGGACCAGGCCTTGCTACTGGAGCTTTCCTTATCTCCCGGGGATCAGTATGTACAACGGCCGGCCACAGGGCTGGGAACAACGCAAAGTCTCTACCTAGTATCACTTTATAGTGCATGCTGGTGGTTACGGCCACCTCATGGAACCACCTGCCGGCACACGTTCTTAGGGACAGCAGAGCAGTGGGGTACTCTTTTAAATCTCCATGTATGCTGAGCACCCCGACTTTCTGGCCCGTAAACTCGGTGGGTTGCACCAGGGAAGCCCTCACAAGGGTCACCCAACTCCCTGAGTCCAGCAGAGCCACCACGGGAGTGACTCCCACCTCCACCTGACACAAAGGTTCATTTTCGAGAGTTTCTGGAGTGTCTGACACACCGACCCTTCTGGCATACCATGACTGTCGATACCCAAAGTTTACATCCATGGGCTCGACCAGGTGGGGACAGTCGGCCCGTACATGGCCGGGCTCATGACACCACCAGCAGATCATTGGGTTCCGATCCCCAAGGGGCACATCTAGCGCGTTCCTTCTCAGCTCAGGCCACCGGGTCTGAGGCGGGGATTTTCAAAATTTTGTTAAGCCCTTCCCCAGAGTTCCTCAGTAGCCCCATACCGTTCGACCAGGTCCACCATCTCCAGGGCACTAGTAGGTGATGTCATGCCAACCCAGCACTGTAGGGGTGGTGGCAATGCCCTCCAGAATTTGTCAGCTACAATACTGTCCAGCTTAGCAGTGGGACTCAGTACATCAGGCGGTAGCCATTTTTGCAAGAGATGCTGCAAATTATAATACTGGGGTCTCGCAGGCTCAGCCAGGTTAAACTCCCTGCTGATGCACCCGCTGGGCCGGACCAACACATTGACCCCCAGTCTCGCCAGGATCTCACCCTTGACCTTATAGTAGTCTGCCACTTGCTCGTCTGGTAAATCAAAGTAAACCTGTTGGGGTCCTGATGCCAGGAACGGAGCCATGACCTCAGCCCACTGGTCTCGGGGAAGACTCTCCCTCACGGCCACCTTCTTGAACACCGCCAGGTAGGTTTCGACGGCATCCATCGATGCCATCTTGGGGATCACCGTGTGGACCAATTTCCGGCCATCGTGGACTCCCTGAGATACTCCTGTCTTCTCTAAGTCCATCACGTGTTGCAGCAGCCACTGGTTAGTTTCTTGCTGTCGCTGATTAGCCTTTAGCAGTTGTCTGTTAGTCTGCTGCTCCATGGCCTGTTGTTGCCTTAGGTTGGCCTGCACCAGCTGCTTCATCATCCTGCCACTAGTGACCGTGTGCCTCTGGACTGCCCCTCCATCCCCATTGACTATAATGGGGCGGGGCGGAGTTCCGGCGAGGCACGGCAGCGCGCGGCGAGAGGCTGCCTGATTAAATGTTGGACATGTCGTAGTTTTATTACGGCAGCCTCTCGCCGTGTGCTGCCGTGCCTCAGCGGAACTCCGCCCCGCCCTATTATAGTCAATGGGGATGGAGCGTCAGTCAGGAAGCACACGGTCACTAGTGGCAGGACGGATCCAACAGGCTGTTCACCCGACGGAACAGCCTGCCGGAGGTCCATGCCGCTAGTGTGAAAGTAGCCTTAGCAGGCTTAATCCAGGACATACAACAGACCCCGAAAAAAATGCAACTAAAATATTTCTGCTTTACGCCAGTCTCACTGCGATTGCACGCATCCTCCACCAATTGTGGGGATTCGCTCTGGTAAACAGGATAAGCGGACACAGTATAGAGGCACCAACCAGTTTGTAAACCAAAAGTTCAGTGTTTATTTACACGTTAGAAAGTTCACAGAACAAAAAAAACCCTTTCAAGCAAAAAAGTCACCTTGCAGTATTGGTGTCAGTTCACACCATGCGGCCTATTCTGCCAACAAGAGTACCTCAGCATGCTTTAGTCGGCCTGTTTCCACTCACATGGGTCTCAGCCCTCCACCCCGGCACAAGCCTCAGATCCCAAACAAAAACCCGGACCAGCACCTGCGATCCAGTCAGGTGTTTGACCTTACCTGACTGTTAATTAGTCCAGCAGCACACACTGGGAGGAAAATACCTGCCTTCACATACAATTCCCTTTACTGTGTCACAGTATGCAAATGTAATGTAAAATGTATGTGATTCGGCGAGGCAAAATTTGTTGAAGAATTTCGGGCTTCAATTATACAACTTTAAAAACATTTTAAAACAGGAATCCGAATCATGAAGATTTTGGATTCCTGTTTTAAAATGTTTTCAAAGTTGTAGAATCGAAGCCCGATGTTATTCACTGAAGTCTCACGCGACTTCAGACTTAAAGGGGGTAATACGAGAGTATAAAAAGCCCCCCAATATGCCGAGCCCCCCCACACTGAAAATACTTACCCCGCTCCGCTCCTGGTCCCCACAATGTGCATGGATGAAAACATTTGGTGTCGGGGGGAGCAGCCAATGGCAGGCTGGGATGGGGACCAGCCTCCCTAGCGTCACCAGCGATGCTAGGTAGGCTCGTCATTGGCTGCCCCCCCCCCCGACATCGGATGTTTTCATCTGTGCATGGGGGGAAGCAGGAGCAGTGGTGTGGGGACCAGGAGCAGGGTAAGTATATTCAGTGTGGGGGGCCCGGCATATTGGGGGGCTTTTTATACTCTCGGATAACCCCTTTAACGAACTTTACCTCTGCGAAGCACATTCATTTTAAAGGATAACTGTCATATTTTCATTTAAAAAATCTATTTTAGCATATGTTACTGCTGCAGCAGCAGCAGCATTATGCATAATGCAATCTTTAGTTTCTTCACTTACCACGGTTTTCCTTGAGTTTTCCCCTAAGTTACGGCTGTTTTGAATCCTACATTATGAGGATCTTCTCAAGATGGCTCCTCTGCCAGTTCTCTGAGGCCAAAACTGCTTTCCCTCACTTCACATACACACTTGCTGTAGCCAGCAGCTTCCTGCCAGACATTACTGATTACTGAGAGTCACGCCTCCTTACTCTGAAGCCTAATGCAGGCATGCAGTGTGAAGGACTGCCCCTCTGTCTTCCTAGCCAGAGACAGATGAGCCATAGCAACGGTCTTTTAAGGGAGCAGTGGAAAGGGACAAGAGACATTAATGAAAGCTGTTATTATAAGGTAATTACAGATCTTTTGGCAATCATTAACAGACTAACTCAGGTATACATGCCTAGCTCTAATAAACTAGCAAATAAATAAAAAATATGACAGTTATCCTTTAATGCTGTACAGAGACAGGTCTCCGTACAGCATTAATACAAATTATAGAAATGAATCGACTTTGGATCTTGGATTCAAAGCTTGATTAGCTCACCCCTAATCAGCAGGTAGAAAACATGTTGAAGACAGCACCCCTACATCCTCAGGAATGATCCATTGTACCATGACAAAGAATTAATGTGCAATTTACTGCAGACCTTTCATGGGAACAGCTATTTTAATAGCAAAGCAGCAGATTAGAAATGTACCGCAACAGTCACCAGTCCATAAAATATATTTCCTTTATTTCATCTTTAAAACCTTCCTGACTTCCATTGTACAGTCAGGTCCATAAATATTGGGACATCAACATAATTAAAACATTTTTGGCTCTATACACCACCTGTCACGAGGGTGTCAAGAGCCACGCCTGACTCCGTTATACCCGGGGTCAGGAAGTCGCAGCGGGTGGCTGCGCGCTCTATGTAGAAAGATTGTGCTGTTTCTTTATGGTAGCTTTCTGGGTTTGCCTTGCAACCCTTTTTGGCTCACTCAGGGATCCGTAGCTCCTTCTCCTCAGCTGTTTCTTGTCCAGCACTCCCAACCTCCTTATATAACCCTCTCCCAGCTTCTCTGGTTGCCAGATATAGAGCTTCCTGCCTGGACTTCTATACTGACCCACTGGAGCTGTGTAACTGTGTTCCCTGGTTGTTGATCCAGAACGTTACCCTCCGGATCCCTGTTGGGCCTTCGTGGTCTGCTGTTGTCGCCCACCTGGGATTATATGTTTGTCTGTATTGTCTGTCCTCTCCTTGGTGTTTTCCTCTTAGTGTCAGTGGTGCGGACTAGTGATCCCACCGCCCCATTCACTACATAGGGCTCATCTTAGGGAAAGCCAGGGTTTAGGCACGTGATCGGCGTACGGGTGAGGAACCCGTCTAGGGACGTCAGAGCAGTCAGGTGCCAGCCGCAAGGTGAGTCAGGGGTCACCACCTTTCCCTCTCCCTTGGACAGGGCCTTCCCATTTCCCTCCCTTTGCATGACGCCGGTCATTACACCACCACAATGGATTTGAAATGAAACAAACAAGATGTGCTTTAACTGCAGACTGTCAGCTTTAATTTGAGGGTATTTACATCCAAATCAGGTGAACGGTGTAGGAATTATAACAGTTTGCATATGTGCCTCCCACTTGTTAACCCCATAGGGACACAGCCTTATTTTACCTTAAGGACCAGGCCATTTTTTGCAAATCTGACCAGTGTCACTTTAAGTGGTGATAACTTTAAAACGCTTTGACTTATCCAGGCCGTTCTGAGATTGTTTTTTCGTCACATATTGTACTTCATGACACTAGAAAACTAAAGTGAAAAAATATTTTTTTTTTGCATAAAAAAATACCTAATTTACCAAAAATTTGGAAAAATTAGCAAATTTCAAAGTTTCAGTTTCTCTACTTCTGTATTACATAGTAATACCCCCAAAAATTGTGATGACTTTACATTCCCCATATGTCTACTTCATGTTTGAATTATTTTGGGAATGATATTTTATTTTTTGGGGATGTTACAAGGCTTAGAAGTTTAGAAGCAAATCTTGAAATTTTTCAGAAATCCAATTTTTAGGGACCACTACAGGTCTGAAGTCACTTTACAAGGCTTACATAATAGAAACCACCCAAAAATGACCCCATTCTATAAACTACACCCCTCAAGGTATTCAAAACTGATTTTACAAACTTCGTTAACCCTTTAGGTGTTGCACAAGAGTTATTGGCAAATGGGGATGAAATTTGAGAATTTCATTTTTTTGCCTAATTTTCCATTTTAACCCATTTTTTCCACTAACAAAGCAAGGGTTAACAGCCAAACAAGACTGTATCTTTATTGCCCTGACTCTGCCGTTTACAGAAACACCCCATATGTGGCCGTAAACTACTGTACGGCCACACAGCGGGGCGTAGAGTGAAAGGTGCGCCGTTTGTTTTTTGGAAGACAGATTTTGCTGGACTGGTTTATTTACACCATGTCCCATTTGAAGGGTTAACAAATTTTGCAAACTTTGTTAACCCTTTAGGTGTTGCACAAGATTTAATGGAAAATAGAGATACAATTTCAAAATTTCACTTTTTTGGCAGATTTTCCATTTTAATATTTTTTTCCAGTTACAAAGCAAGGGTTAACAGCCAAATAAACCTCATTATTTATGGCCCTGATTCTGTAGTTTACAGAAACACCCCATATGTCGTCGTAAACTGCTGTACGGGCACACGGTAGGGCGCAGAAGGAATGGAATGCCCCATAATGTCCCATTTGAAGCCTCCCTGATGCACCCCTAGATTAGAAACTCCATAAAAGTGACCCCATCTAAGAAACTACACCCCTCAAGGTATTCAAAACTGATTTTACAAACTTTGTTAACCCTTTAGGTGTTGCACAAGATTTAATGGAAAATACAGATACAATTTCAAAATTTCACTTTTTTGGCAGATTTTCCATTTTAATATTTTTTTCCCAGTTACAAAGCAAGGGTTAACAGCCAAACAAAACTCATTATTTATGGCACTGATTCTTTAGTTTACAGAAATACCCCATATGTGGTCGTAAACTGCTGTACGGGCACACGGTAGGGCGCAGAAGGAATGGAATGCCATACGGTTTTTGGAAGGCAGATTTTGCTGGACTGGTTTTTTTGACACAATGTCCCATTTGAAGCCCCCCTGATGCACCCCTAGAGTAGAAACTCCAAAAAAGTGACCCCATTTTAGAAACTACGGGATAGGGTGGCAGTTTTGTTGGTACTGGTTTAGGGTACATATGATTTTTGGTTGCTCTATATTACACTTTTTGTGAGGCAAGGTAACAAAAAATAGCTTTTTTGGCACAGTTTTTTTTTGTTATTTACAACATTCATCTGACAGGTTAGATCATGGGGTAATTTTATAGAGCAGGTTGTCACGGACGCAGCGATACCTAATATGTATACTTTTTTAAATTTATGTAAGTTTTACACAATGATTTCATTTTTGAAAAAAAAAAATCATGTTTTAGTGTTTTCACAGTCTAAGAGCCATAGTTTTTTCAGTTTTGGGGTGATTATCTTGGGTAGGGTATGATTTTTGCAGGATGAGATGACGGTTTGATTGTTACAATTTTGGCGTACATGCGACTTTTTTGATCACTTTTATTACCTTTTTTTGGGAAGTAAGGTGGGCAAAATTTCAATTTCATCATAGTTTTTTTTTTTATGGCGTTCACCGTTCTGGTAAAGTAACATGACCATTTTATAGATCAGGTCGTTACGGACGCGACGATACCAAACATGTTATTTTTTTCATTTTTAATCAGTGATAAATGTGTTTTTTGATTTTTACTTTTTTTTCACTTTTTTTTTTTTACCCAGACCCACTTGGTTCTTGAAGATCCAGTGGGTCTGGTGTCTGTATAATACAGTGCAATACACTATATAGTGTATTGTACTGTATTTTACTTACACTTTGTCTGAACAGATCTATGCCTTCAGCACAGATGTGTTCAGCACCATGGACAGCAGGATGCCTGAGACGGCGTCCTGTTGCCATGGGAACCTTCCCCGTCTGCTCAATTGTGGCCACAACTGCGCAGACGAGGAAGGGTAAGGACGGGGCTGTGGGGGGGCTGTCTGGGGGCTCTGCAAAGGCACAGCAGCCCCCCGATGGAGAGGGAGGGAGCTCCCTGAGCTGTTAACCTTTTTCATACAGCGGTCCGTACGGACCGCGGTATGGAAAGGGTTAAACGGCTGACATCGCATCAAACCGCAGGTCTGAATTGTCCTTAAGTACCAGGACATCATGACGTACCGGTACGTCATGTGTCCTTAAGAGGTTAGGGGACCAAAAGTAATGGGACAGAAAAATAATCATAAATCAAACTTTCACTTTTTAATACTTGGTTGCAAATCCTTTGCAGTCAATTACAGCCTGAAGTCTGGAATTCATAGACATCACCAGACACTGGGTTTCATCCCTGGTGATGCTCTGCCAGGCCTCTACTGCAACTGTCTTCAGTTCCTGCTTGTTCTTGGGGCATTTTCCCTTCAGTTTTGTCTTCAGCAAGTGAAATGCATGCTCAATCGGATTCAGGTCAGGTGATTGACTTGGCCATTGCATAACATTCCACTTTCGCTTAAAAAACTTTTTGTTGCTTTTGCAGTATGCTTTGGGTCATTGTCCATCTGCACTGTGAAGCGCCGTCAAATGAGTTCTGAAGCATTTGGCTGACTATGAGCAGATAATATTGCCCGAAACACTTCAGCAGTCACATCATCAATAAATACAAGAGAACCAGTTTTATTGGCAGCCATACATGCCCAAGCCATGACACTACCGCCACCATGCTTCATTGATGAGGTGGTATGCTTAGGATCATGAGCAGTTCCTTTCCTTCTCCATACTCTTCTCTTCCCATCACTCTGGTACAAGTTGATCTTGGTCTCATCTGTCCATAGGATGTTGTTCCAAAACTGTGAAGGCTTTTTTAGATGTCGTTTGGCAAACTCTAATCTGGCATTCCGGTTTTTGAGGCTCACCAATGGTTTACATCTTGTGGTGAACCATCTGTATTCACTCTGGTGAAGTCTTCTCTTGATTGTTGACTTTGACACACATACACCTACCTCCTGGGGAGTGTTCTTGATCTGGCCAACTGTTGTGAAGGGTGTTTTCGTCACCAGGGAAATAATTATTCGGTTATCCACCACAGTTGTTTTCCGTGGTCTTTTGGTGTTGCTGAGCTCACTGGTGCGTTCCTTCTTTTTAAGAATGTTCCAAACAGTTGTTTTGGCCACGCCTAATGTTTTTGCTATCTCTCTGATGGGTTCTTAGAATTGTGTCGATGTCCCAATATTTATGGACCTGGCTGTATATGTACGGCGGAACTTGGGTTTTTAAACATGGCTCTCACTCAGGAGCTGAGTGGGTACCATAGCTGCCTTGTGCCTGCTGTTTTACACAACAGACATCTGGAGGCAATGTTTGATCGGCGATAATGCCGACCATGGACATTTAACCCCTCAGATGGAGTGGTCAATTGTGACCACAGCATTTGAGGGGTCTTTCTCAGGCAGTGCTACACCCCTGGGGCCTAAATGGCTCCCCCACACCTTCTGAATCTCTGCTAAGCTGCAATGGTAATTCATTGCAATCTATGGGAGATGTGATCTAAGGAAAAAATTAATCCCAACTGGTTACCACCCCTCTGTACCCTTACTACAGACTGCTAGCAATTCATTCATAACTTCTAGTAGAAATAATAAAGGAATGGCACAACATAGAGCTATAAGAATAGATGTTCCAGAATTGTTATTACATGGCGGATGTATGTAGATATTAAAACAGGAATGTCAGTAGTGGTGACAGGTCCTCTTTAACCTCTTAAAGGGCATCTGTCAGCAGATTTTTACCTATGAAACTGGCTGACCTGTTGCATGAGTGCTTGGCAGCTGAAGGCATCTGTGTTGGTCCCATGTTCATATGTGCCCACATTGTGGAGAAGAATGAAGTTTCAATATATGCAAATAAGCCTCTAGGAGCAATGGGCTCAGCTCTCTCTGCAATGGCAAAGCCCCCATTGGACCTAGAGTGTCACGGCTGTATGTGAGCAACAATAGTATACACAGTAAAAGAGCTACTGACCGGACCCAAACTAGGGAGGATAAAGGGTGAGCCCTGTCAGACCCTCAAAGCTCTCCCTATGCTGCTAAGCACATGCCCGGATCCAAATGGCGGAACGAGGCATGCCCACGTACCTAAGACTGATGACCACTGTAACCCCTACAATAGTGGAAGGGGCACGGCCACCGGTGCCCTACTCAGTATATGGAGGGAACCGTGGCCACCTCAGATCCAGTCAGAAAATAATCTGGTACACAACAATGTCTGTACACTTAGCTGAAGGTGTTGCAGCCGCAGAGAAGACGGATCCAAGGACAGCTGGCAATATCCGGAGTGCTTGCTGCAGCAGAACACAGGTCCAGTGAACTGATAGCTACAAGTGAAGATACTAAAGCAAGAGCTACAACTGAAATGAGAACTATAATCCACGCCCTACAATAGGAGGAGGGGTGATATAAAGAGAGGGAAATCAAACGCATGAGGAACAGCTGGGAGGAAGGAAACCAAAAGTAAACAGAGCAGTGAGAACTCCTCCCAGCTCTAGTAGTGACATCATCATAGGGGTGGAGAAACAGAGCTGTGAGAACGTTCCAAAGCTCTGGTAGTGACATAGAGGTTCATTTCAATATATTAAAACTTCATTTTTCTTAGAAATGCGGGCACATACAGTATAAACAAGGGAACAACACAGATGCCTTCAGCTGCCAAGCACACATACAACAGGTCAGCCAGTTTCATAGGTACAAATCTGCTGACAGATGCCCTTTAATGATCTCCACTGTACATGTATGGCAGAAGTCCACACTTTAAACCTGCTCAGAAGCTGCCGATGCATGCTGATGCAGAAGACACCTGGAGGCATTGTCCTTGATCAGAGATAGTGCTGATTATGGACTTTTAACTCCTCAGATGCTGCTGCTCTCCCAGTGCCGAGGTCGAGGGGGTCGTTTGGTTGTTACGGCAGCGAAGTTACTATGCTCCTTAGTGAATCTCCCATAGGCTTCAATGTTAAATAGGTGCAGTCAATGGGAGAATTGATTAGTCGATCAGTCCCCTTGGGGGACTTAAAAAAAAAAAAAAAAAGTAAAACAACCTTTTTACAAATATTTTAAAAAATTTATTATAAAAATTCACCCCCCTTTCCCCATATTAAAAATAAAATAAAAAAATAAAGATCATTATTAGTGATTAGCAAAGTGAACTTCGGATGTTACATCTGAAGTTGCTTCATTTATAACTTTGGATTAATACTGTACGGAGATCCTTCTCCATAGAGTATCAGAATGTATGGGCTCCAATGAGCCGAAGTTAGTTATTTGCGTAGTCGTGTGTGACTTCATTGAATAACTTTGGTAATTGATTTTTAAAGTGGCCTTAGTTCCGATATACCAGTCGGAACCGAAGCAGAGTTCGGTTTCAAGTTTTAAAGTGGTTTTCCACAAAAAAATAATAATTCTGAAGTTATTTAACAAAGTCACATGCGACTTCGTGAATAAGTAACTTCAGCTCATCGGAGCCCATACATTCTAATACTGTACAGAGACAGATCGCCGTACTGTATTAATCCAAAGTTATCAATGAAGCGACTTTGGATGTTTTAGAACTGCCCGCCTGACGTCTAAAGTATGGAAGGTAGCTTCTTGGTCATTTTTGGGATTGGCACAGAAGGAGGGAAGTACGATGCCCTGTGACCTATGAAAGGTAGATACTACCTTTGGTAAGAAGGTTGGGTCTAACCTAAATACCAGCTTGTCCGGAAAAATTTAAAGAAAGGGATCCTGAATAGATAAGGCCTGAAGTTCACAGACACACCTCGCTGAGGTTATTGCCACTATATAAATTGTTTTAATAGTGAGCCATTTTGTGGAGATCGATTCCAGAGGTTCGAAAGAACCGGAGGTCAGGCCTGAAAGAACTGTATTAAAATCCCAAGGGGCTACCATATTTCTGACCGTTGGCCTAATTCTGTCCGCTGCTTTAAGAAACCTGGCTATCCAAGGACATTCTGCACGGCTAGTATTGGACAGGGCTCCTAAAGCTGATACCTGGACCTTGAGGGTGTTAGGAGATAACCCCATGTCTAGGCCGTCTTGTAGGAAATCCAGGATTAATGAGATATTGGGTTTAAACTGATTAAAGGAATTCCCTGACCACTCAGCAAATTTTTTCCAGACCTTGAAGTATGCTTTATTTGTGTTCTGTTTCCTGCTGAGGAGTAATGTGGCGACCACCTTCTCAGATAGTCCTAATTTCAATAAGATGGATTCCTCAGAATCCAAGCTGATAGTTTTAAGATCTTTATGTTTGGATGAGGAATGGGTCCTTGGTGTAGTAGATCCGACCTTAGAGGTAGAAGGAAGGGGGGTTCCAGGCTGAGTGACCTCATTAGAGCGAACCAGCTCATTTTGGGCCAAAAGGGGGTCACCAAGATCAGGGTACATTTCTCTTTCAAGAATTTTTGAAGGACCCTGGGAATTAGGGGAATGGGTGGAAATGCAGACTAGGCGCATTGTCCAGTCTTGATTGAATGCATCCACTGCTGTTGGACAATCCCTTGGGTTGAGAGAAAAGAATTGAGTCACTTGGCGGTTTACTCCTGATGCAAATAGATCTATTGATGGTCTGCCCCACTTTTGTGTTAACATCTGGAAAATTTCCGGGCATAATCTCCATTCCCCCGGATCTAGAGCATGACGGCTCAGATAATAGGCTTTTACGTTTAGTGAACCTTTTAAGTGGACTGCTGATATAGATGTTATTTTTTTCCTCTGCAAACAAAAATATTTTGTTCGACAGATCCTGGAGTGGACGATGTCTTGTCCCCCCTTGAGGTTGAATGAATGACACCGCTGTTGAGTTGTCTGAGTAAACTTGGACGTGACGGTTTGATGACAGATGCTGCGTTTTTTTTAGAGCCTCCCAAATTGCTCGCAATTCCCTGAAATTTGAGGATTGCTGTCGTATGGAAACTGTCCATTTCCCCTGGTAAGTTTCGTTCTGAGTCACAGCTCCCCAGCCCCGAAGGCTGGCATCTGTTGTAATTACAAAGGGACGATCCTGATTCCAGAATACCCCGTTTTTTAAGTTGTTGTTTTTGAGCCACCAGTTTAGGGAATTTTTTACCTTTACGTCCAGGAAGATCTGCTTGTCTATCGTTGCTTGAGATCTGTTCCATCTGGATAAGATGAGTTTTTGTAGGGGTCTTAGATGAAATTGAGCCCACGATACTGCCGGGATACATGAAGAAAGGCTGCCTAGAACTTTCATTGTTGTTCGAATGGAGCAGAATTTTTTATTTTTGAATTCCTTTAATAGGATTTGTAGCTTTTTTATTTTCGCAGGTGGCAGGAATGATCTTTGAGATATCGAGTCCAAGGATATCCCTAGGAATATTTTTTGAATGCTTGGAGATAGGTCTGATTTTTCCCAGTTGATGATCCATCCCAGGGACTGGAGATGGTTCAGAACTGTTTGAATGTGGCTTGATAATAGAAACTTGTTGTCTTCAACAATCAGAAGGTCGTCTAAGTATGGGATGACATTGATTGCTTGCTGCCTTATGTCTGCCACTACCTCCGCCATTATTTTTGTGAATATTCTTGGCACTGCAGAAATCCCAAAGGGGAGACACGTAAACTGGTAATGTTGGATCTGACCTTTTGATCGGATTGCGAATCTCAGGAATTTCCTCGATTCCCTGTGTATCTGGATGCGATAGTACGCATCTCTTAAATCGATCGAGGCCATTGCGGCATCTTTTTTTATTAGTTTTACCACCGATCTTAGAGTCTCCATTTTGAACCTTTGATACGTGACATATTTGTTCAATGGTTTTAAGTTTGTTATGACCCGTGATTTCCCATTTGGCTTTTTTACTATAAATAAACAGGAATAATGGCCCTGTTCTAATTGATTTTCCGGAACAGGTTCTATAGCGGCTAAGCTTAGTAAATCTCTTATGTCTTTCTTTAAGGTACATAGCTGAGAGGGGGGAAGGTTGGTGATGACAAATTTTTGTGGAGGGGAGAGTCTAACTCTATCCTGTAACCCTCTTTTATAATGTTTAGTACCCATGTGTTTGATGTTACCTGCTCCCATGTTTTTAGAAAGGAGCTAAGTCTCCCCCCCTACCTGTCTGGCGTCATTGTTTGGGGTTAGTAGAGGAGGGTTCTCTGTTGGGATTAAAGAGAAAATTCCTGTCATGCCCTGCTCAAACTATGTAGGGAGGTCTGCCAGATTAGCAGCACGTGTCTAGTCATTTGTTTTGTTTTGGAGTCGTGCTAAATCTGCCTCCCTTCAGGTGCACTGGGTGGGGTCGTTGGTTTAAATTACTCCCCTCCCAGTGTTCCGTGCGGGTTATAGCTTCTGTCAGGCTGTGGAAGCAAGGAGTAAAGGATTGGCTTTTCCTGCTCAGATAAGATAAGTTGGTTTCTGATTTCTTTGGTTTGTTGTCCAGCGTTTCGGCTGGATCTTCCGCAGACTTGGAGGATCCATGATGTGTTCCACAGGTCTTTACTGAAAAAATATGTGAAACCGGTGGAACCATCGCCATTGCCTCCTCCTCCTGTTCTGGTTGATGGAAATTTAGAGTTCGAGATCTCCAGGGTTCTTGACTCTAGAGTTCTTTGGGGTTCCCTTTAGTACCTGGTACACTGGAGGGGATACGGCCCTGAGGAGAGGATGTGGGTTCCGGCGCTGGATGTCAGTGCCAGCCGACTGGTGAGGGCTTTTCACAGATCCCACCCGGATAAGGTTGGTCCGGGGTGTCCGGAGGTCACCCGTAGAAGGGGGGTACTGTCATGCCCTGCTCAGACTATGTACGGAGGTCTGCCAGATTAGCAGCACGTGTCTAGTCATTTGTTTTGTTTTGGAGTCGTGCTAAATCCGCCTCCATTCAGGTGCACTGGGTGGGGTCGTTGGTTTAAATTACTCCCCTCCCAGTGTTCCGTGCGGGTTATAGCTTCTGTCAGGCTGTGGTAGCAAGGAGTGAAGGATTGGCTTTTCCTGCTCAGATAAGATAAGTTGGTTTCTGATTTCTTTGGTTTTCTGTCTAGGCTGTTTGAGTGTCGTCTGTCCCCTCCTGGCATTGAGGGAGCAGGCTGCCCCTTTTCCCCTTTCACCATCTCAGGGATTCTAGGGTATTCTCACCCCAGGCATGAGGACACATTATTCCCACCTTTAGGGTCTGAATGTGGGCAAAGCAGAATAGGGAGAGCTGTTAGGGATTTGCTAGGAGGTGACCTTATCCCCAGCTTCTCGCCTAGAAAACTTGTTTGTTTTGTTATCTGTGTATCTTATATCCTGTCCGCCGTGACAATTCCTTCCTTTTCCCCCTTTTGCGTTACTCAATCTCCCGGTTTTCCCTTTGTTCTTTTTATTTTCTGTTTGATACTGTCGGTCACGAAAATTCTGTCTTTTCGACCTATAATTTTCTTCTGGGAAACCTTTCTTTTTATTAGTGGCGACATCTCGAATTTTGTCTAGGTCTGGACCGAATAGATATTGGCCATGGAAAGAAAGGGAGATAAGTTTGTTTTTGGAGGACATGTCCCCCAGACCAAGCCTTAAGCCATAAAGCTCACCTTGCCGTGTTGGATAAGACTGCCGTACGGGCTGAGAGCTTCACGGATTCTGCCGCTGCGTCAGCAAAAAAACTAGTAGCCATCTTTAACAGGGGAATACTCTCAAGGATCTGATCTCGAGGTGTTTTATTGACCAGGTGAATTTCAAGTTGTTCTAACCATAGATTCAAGGTCCTGGCTACGCATGTGGAAGCTACCCCAGGTTTAAGAAGGGCCGCTGTGGCCTCCCAGGTTTTTCTTAGAAGGCTTTCAGCCTTCCTGTCCATGGGATCCTTAACCCCTTAGGGACGCATGACGTACCGGTAAGGCATGTTTCCAGAGTCCTTAAGGACCCATGACGTACCGGCACGTCATGAGTTTAAAACGAGATTGCTGAGCTGTGGGGGTTAATCGGAACAGGATGCCTGCTGAAATCATTCAGCGGGCATCCTGTCACAACGCCAGGGGGGGTCATATGACCCCCCGTATCAGCGATCGCAGCAAACCGCAGGTCAATTCAGACCTGCGGTTTGCTGCGCTTTCTGACGATTCTGATCCCCGCGGTCCCTGACCGCGGGAATCAAACTTCAAAATGCCCCAAATAAAGTTTTTTTCACCCCCCACTGCACCCCTGAATAATTTTATGCCGGCGGGTGGTGCAGGGGGGTGTTGCGGGCGGTGCGGCAGGCGGGATCGCGATCCCCCGCCCGCCTCTTCTTGAATATTCATTGGCGTCCAGTAGTATACCAGTGTCAGCACATTGCTGACACTCTGGTATAAACGGCTGACATCTGTGCTGTGATGTCAGCCGTTTAACCCTTTCCATACAGCGGTCCGTACGGACCGCTGTATGGAAAAGGTTAACAGTAAGAGGGGGCTCCCTCCCTCTCCCATCGGGGGGCTGCTGTGTCTTTGCAGCCCCCCAACAGGATGGGGTCACAGAAGGAGGGAGCCTCCCTCCTTACCCTTCCCTGTCTGCTCAGTTGTGGCCACAACTGAGCAGACAGGGAAGGTTCCCATGGCAACAGGACGCCTTCTCAGGCATCCTGCTGTCCATGGTGCTGAACAGATCTGTGCTAAAGGCATAGATCTGTTCAGACAAAGTGTAAGTAAAATACAGTACAATACACTATATAGTGTACTGTACTGTATTATACAGACATCAGACCCACTGGATCTTCAAGAACCAAGTGGGTCTGGGTCAAAAAAATGTAAAAAAAAGTGAAAAAAGTTAAGATAAAAAAAACACATTTATCACTGAATAAAAATGAAAAAAATTAAATACACTACACATATTAGGTATCGCCGCGTCCGTAACGACCTGATCTATAAAGCGGTCATGTTACTTTCCCCGCACGGTGAAAAATATATAAAAACTATAAAGAAATTGAAATTTTGCCCACCTTACTTCCCAAAAAAGGTAATAAAAGTGATCAAAAAAGTCGCATGTACGACAAAATAGTACCAATCAAACCATCATCTCATCCCGCAAAAATCATACCCTACCCAAGATAATCGCCCAAAAACTGAAAAAACTATGGCTCTTAGACTATGGAAACACTAAAACATGATTTTTTTTGTTTCAAAAATGAACTCATTGTGTAAAACTTACATAAATCAAAAAAAGTATACATATTAGGTATCTCCGCATCCGTATCGACCGGCTCTATAAAAATATCACATGACCTAACCCGTCAGGTGAACACCGTAAAAAAATAAAAATAAAAACGGTGTAAAAAAAGCCATTTTTTGTCATCTTACGTCACAAAAAGTGTAATAGCAAGCGATCAAAAAGGCATATGCACCCCAAAATAGTGCCAATCAAACATCATCTCATCCCACAAAAAATGAGACCCTACCTAAGATTATCGCCCAAAAACTGAAAAAACTATGGCTCTTAGACTATGGAAACACTAAAACATGATTTTTTTGGTTTCAAAAATGAAATCATTGTGTAAAACTTACATAAATAAAAAAAATTGTATACATATTAGGTATAGCCGCGTCCGTGACAACCTGCTCTATAAAAATACCACATGATCTAACCTGTCAGATGAATGTTGTAAATAACAAAACAAAAAAACGGTGCCAAAAAAGCTATTTCTTGTTACCTTGCCTCACAAAAAGTGTAATATAGAGCAACCAAAAATCATATGTACCCTAAACTAGTACTAACAAAACTTCCACCCTATCCCGTAGTTTCTAAAATGGGGTCACTTTTTTGGAGTTTCTACTCTAGGGGTGCATCAGGGGGCTTCAAATGGGACATGGTGTCCAAAAAACCAGTCTAGCAAAATCTGCCTTCCAAAACCCGTATGGCATTCCTTTCCTTCTGCGCCCTGCTGTGTGCCCGTACAGCAGTTTACAACCGCATATGGGGTGTTTCTGTAAACTACAGAATCAGGGCCATAAATAATGAGTTTTGTTTGGCTGTTAACCCTTGCTTTGTAACTGGAAAAAAAATATTACAATCGAAAATCTGCCCAAAAAGCAAAATTTTGAAATTGTATCTCTATTTTCCATTAAATATTGTGCAACACCTAAAGGGTTAACAAAGTTTGTAAAATCAGTTTTGAATACCTTGAGGGGTGTAGTTTCTTAGATGAGGTCACTTTTATGGAGTTTCTACTCTAGGGGTGCATCAGGGGGGCTTCAAATGGGACATGGTGTCAAAAAAACCAGTCCAGCAAAATCTGCCTTCCAAAAACCATACGGCGCACCTTTTCCTCTACGCCCTACTGTGTGCCCGTACAGTAGTTTACGGCCACATATGGGGTGTTTCTGCAAACTTCAGAATCGGGGCAATAAATATAGCTCTTTGTTTGGCTGTTAACCCTTGCTTTGTTACTGGAAAAAATGGATTAAAATGGAAAATATGTCCAAAAATTTAAATTCTCAAATTTCATCCCCATTTGCCAATAACTCTTGTGCAACACCTAAAGGGTTAACAAAGTTTGTAAAATCAGTTTTGAATACCTTGAGGGGTGTAGTTTCTAGAATGGGTGGTTTCTATTATGTAAGCCTCACAAAGTGACTTCAGACCTGAACTAGTCCCTAAAAAGTGGGTTTTTGAGATTTTCTTCTAAACTTCTAAGCCTTGTAACATCCCCCAAAAATAAAATATAATTCCCAAATTGATTCAAACATGAAGTAGACATATGGGGAATGTAAAGTAATAACTATTTTTGGAGGTATTACTATGTATTCTAGAAGTAGAGAAATAGAAACTTGGAAATTTTTTTACTAATTTTTGGTAAATTTGGTATTTTTTTATAAATAAAAATGAATTTTTTTGACTTCATTTTACCAGGGTCATGAAGTACAATATGTGATGAAAAAACATTCTCAGAATGGCCTGGATAAGTCAAAGCGTTTTAAAGTTGTCAGCACTTAAAGTGACACTGGTCAGATTTGCAAAAAATGGCCAAGTCCTTAAGGTGAAATAGGGCTGAGTCCTTAAGGGGTTAAGTTGTGCCGAATCATCAAATGGTAGGGCAGTATGTCTTGCAACCTTTGCCACAGGTGCATCCACTCTGGGGATAGCTTCCCAATCTGTGCAATCTTCCAAACTAAAGGGATATCGCCTCTTGATCCCTCTGGGAATAAAAGAACCTCTGTCTGGTTTTTCCCATTCTGATTTAATTAATTTTTGCACATTATCTGGTACTGGGAATACAGAATTTCTTCTTTCCCCCAGCCCACCAAATATTTCTTCCTGTGCCATCTTGTTTTTTTTTGGCACCTCCATTTGTATCGTAGCTCTGATAGCTTTTGTGAGTTCCTCAATGTCGTCTGGATTGAATAAATATCTTTTATATTCATTATCTTCATCCGAAGATACGTACGGTTTTTGTATAGATTCCGATTCTGAGCCTAACGCATCACAGTCTGAGTCTGAAACCGGATTGCAAGTATCGCGAATGCCTTGGGGAGGGATCCTAGTGGGAGCTGGGTCTTTAGATGCTGAAGCGGACTGGACCTCCTCCTTTACTAGAGTTTTGATATCTTCAAGAAAACTAGAGGATTCATCTTTAACAATATTGGAAGTGCACTCTTTGCATAAGGGTTTAGACCCAGTACTGGGCAACCGTTTATAATATATTCCGCACTTTCTTGTTTTCCTAGGAGCAGAAGTAGAATCCTTTTCTCCCTAGAAGTATAAGGCAGAGAAGGATCAGCTAACCAGGGAAAATGAATAAATACCATGTGCCTGAATTCAGGCTACTCACGGTTCCTGGATTTGATGCAGGCTTGGCTCCAGAGCCCGGCGTAATGGGGGCACTCATGCTTGCTCCCGAATCGCCAAAGCCCCAGTGATAGCTCTCTGGGTGAGAGCAGGCGCTGATCGGACGCCATCCTGCCGGTCCTGTGGGTTTTTATACCTTTTTCCTTCCAGGACCTGCGGCGCTTGATGATGACGTCACGACGTCCGGCTGCGCCCCCAGCGTCTGACGTCATGTGCCGGCGACCGGAGGGAACACATCTTAGTGCCGCCATCTTCCTTTCCCCTCTGCATGAAACCACACTGGACCGCCGCAGAGGGGATCTTCTCAGGGAGCGCAACCGTTTGCGTCCGAGCACAGGCCATGAGAGGAGGAGGGAGAGCCGAACCTACGGATCCGACCTCGGCCTGAAACATGCAGGTGAGCCCGTATAGAGCCTCCATACACCTCTCCTGCTTCCTATCCTGATGTCACGGCCAGTGGTTTGTTTTGTGACACTTTCCTTTACTTGGTTGCCCGTGGCAACGTGTGGTGTCATGTGCATGTGGTGGCAGTGTCTCAGCCCTATGGCTGATCCCCAGGACATGTTTGCCACGCATGCCGTTGCCCCCGGCAACAGGTGAAGTGTGTTTGTTTATGTGTGTATTCCCCTTTAAGAGTCCGTCTTCCCTTGCCTGGTGTTGGAAGGGTTAAATCCCTTCTGTGTGTGTGAACACTGGGTGTGTCTGTGTGGGTGTGGCTACTTGGGCCTATAAAGCCTCAGTGAATTTCACTGGTCTGAGGGGTACTTCAGCCATGGTTAGCTGGAGCAGCCTCCTGTGTATTCTGCCAGTGGGGGCCACCCTTGTGGTCATACTGTCACGGCTGAGGATGGGGAAAACCCTCAGCCGTGCGATGATCGAAGATGGTGGTCGCTGCTCGACCAGGAGGACAGATTTAGGGAGCAGGTCACCTCCTAATCGCATCCCTAATCTGACCCTGACTCCTAGCTGCATGAGCCGACTTTGATGGTAGGAGGGCTCATGCTCCGGAACCTTGTAGTCCCTGCTAGCCCTCAGGACGGCCCTAAACTAGGAGCAGGGTAAGACGGCCTGTTCCTTCTGGACACGGAGGAACAGGAGTCTCACTGGCCAAGCTGCAGGGAAAAGGGGAACACAAACAGTCCTATGGATATGGCAGGTGAACTGAACTAGTTCCACCTACCTGCCACAGCCTTGCTGACTGGATCCCTGTGCTGGCAAGCTGATGTCCACACAACATTCAATGAAGCCAGCAAACACACATCCACACACAGGAAGCCAGATCCATAGCTGCACCAAATAACAAAAGGAAAATATCAACAGAACATCACATAGACATAAACTTATGACCACAAGGGTGGCCCCCACTGGCAGATGGAATACACAGGAGGCTGCTCCAGCTAACCATGGCTGAAGTACCCCTCAGACCAGTGAAATTCACTGAGGCTTTATAGGCCCAAGTAGCCACACCCACACAGACACACCCAGTGTTCACACACACAGAAGGGATTTAACCCTTCCAACACCAGGCAAGGGAAAACTGACTCTTAAAGGGGAGTACACACATAAACAAACACACTTCACCTGTTGCCGCGGGCAACGGCATGCGTGGCAAACATATCCTGGGGATCAGCCATAGGGCTGAGACACTGCCACCACATGCACACGACACCACACGTTGCCACGGGCAACCAAGTGAAGGAAAGTGTCACAAAACAAACCACTGGCCGTGGCACCTGATGGGACAGGAAAAAACACTAGAGATGGATGGAAGGGGTGGGGTTTTAAACCTCTCTGTGTTTTTTCCTGTCCTATCAGAGGAAGACAGTCTCAGGATGTGGTGTCATTGAGACGACTGGGGAAAAAGTGATAATAGAAAGTCATATACATTTCAAAATGTGGTTTAGTTGTAATTGTACTGACCCAGAGAGTGAAAGTAACAGGTCAGCTTTACCCAGGGGTGCACCACCAATGAGGCGAGGTGAGGAGATTGCCTCAGGCAGCACCAGGTACGGGCTAAAGGGGGGGAGCAGAAAGGCCATGGGCAATAATTGCTTCCATTGTGGAAACGCTCATCTCTACATATTCAACTGCATCACTGTACTTTAGCACAGAAATACATTTGAATGCCGCAACGGGGCACGTGAGTGATGTCTCCCTTGCCCACTGTTTCCTCTAATAGGCTTTAGTCCTAGTTCCTATAGCCTATCAGAGGCAAGCGTCATCATTATCATGCTGCCTGAGCCGGGCTGCATAGAATTCAGGGCACAGACTAGAAGAGGTCTGTGTCTTTTACTGCATCGCTGACAGCAAAACTGGGGTAAGTGTTAGTTTATTATTTTTATTTAGCAGTATGCTGTTGGGTGACAATGGGGTGGGGATCATTATTTTGTAACTGGAGAAATCACTATGGGGACATTGCAGCTGTAAAAGGGAGCATTTTTGTACTGTCACACATTATAAGGGGATCCCTATGGGGACATGCGTTCTACTGGGGACACTAAAAGGGTTTTTTAACTGACACACGTTATAAGGGACCATTTTTATGTACTTAGTGTACAATATAAGGGAGCATATTTGTACTGGCACACATTATAAGGTAGTCACTATGGGGACATTTTGTTCTACAGGGGGCACTAAAAGGGTTTTTTATATACTGGCACACGTTATAAGGGAGCACTTTTTATATTGGCACACATAAGGGGGTATTTTTTTTACTGCCACACATTATAAGGGAGCATTTTTGTACTGGTACACATTGCAAAAGGGGATTATTTTATTGGCAAACATTATAAGGAGTCATTTTTTTACTGGCACACATTATAAGGGGGTATTTTTGTATGAGAGCACATTATAGGGAGAATTATTACTACTGGGTGCACTATAGGGGCATTATTACTTCTGGGGGCAAAATGAGGGACATTATTACTATTGGGTGCACTGTTACCATATAGGTGGGACTTTTGGGAGAATTGTTCCTTTTGGAAACACCCTGGCACAGTATCAGCTTAGCACAACTATTTTAGGAGGACACTGTGTTTAAAAGCACTATTAATGTCAGGGACACTATTTGCTGGGCACAGTTATTTTTTAGGGCAGTGCCAAAAGTTATTGAAAAGGGCACTGTGTGGTACTAATATTTTCAGGGAGACTGTTTCTGCAGTATAGTATTGGGGAGCACAGTGGGCACTTGGCGGTGGCAGGATGGAGTGTTCAGAAGGTGGGGAGAAGGATGGAAAAGTAGGAAACTAAGAGTACTTTCACACTAGCGGCAAGGAACTCCGGCAGGCTATTCCGGCGGGTGAACAGCCTGTCAGATTTGTGCTGCCGCTAGTGCACGCGTGCCCCCGGATTACTGCTCCGGCCCCATTGACTATAATGGGGGCTGGCCAAAGTTCCGGTGGCAGCATGGCAAACATGCCGAGAGGTGGCCGGAATAAAACTACGACATGTCTGGGGGCACGCGTGCACTAGCGGCAGCACGAATCCGACAGGCTGTTAACCCACCAGAACAGCCTGCCAGAGTTCCTTGCCACTAGAGTGAAACTAGCCTAAGATGTCTGTTTGTCAAACTCTGCAGAGACAAGAGATGGCTGAAAGAAATCATCATGGGAGTCTAGTCTGAATGGAGAAGAAAGAGAATGTGTCACGGTAGGTGAGGGAAGGGAAGCAAACCAAATACAACAAAACACCAGGCTAGGCCCCAAATCTAGGGAACAGGGAAATGTCACCACCTGACAATCCCTGAGCCTTTCCCTGATGGCTGACAACATGAGCAAATCCTTAGGGTAGAAGTGCTCATGCGCTGGAACCTAAGCATAGCTGAAACTGAAACAAACCCTCAGCTAGGGAGCTGGAGAAAAGACAACCGGTTCCTAGCACAAGGTGCAGGAACCAGCGTCTTCCTGAGGCCTAGCCAGAACACACAACAAAAGGGAAGGAGTAGGACTTATCATAAGACGGACGGGGAGCAGGAGATCCACCAAACACCAGCTGAGAACTCCAGAAGCAAATATAAACCACAAGGGCTAAAGTGAGAGGCGGGTATAAATAGCACCACTAAATAACTAATGAGAAGAACCTGTGGGGAGGTGGGATCCTGCCCAAAACCACAACAAAGAGAAAAATAACAATCTGTCAGATAGACTCACGTGTAGCAAGTCTGTCAGATCTTCTCAGGCCTCTCACAGGGCAGGGCGTGACAGTACCCCCCCCCCCTTCTATAGGTGACCTCCGGGCACCCAGGAGCAACCTTATCCGTGTGTGCCCTGTGAAAGGCCTTTACAATGCGACTAGCATTTACATCGGTAGCCGGAACCCACATTCTTTTCTCAGGGCCGTATCCCGTCCAATGCACAAGGTACTGAAGGGAGCCACGAAGAACACGCGAGTTGAGTATTTTGGAGATATGAAACTCCAGATTACCATCTATCAAGACCAAAGGAGATGGTTCAGCAGGTTTAACATACTTCTTCAACAAAGACCTGTGAAACACATTATGGATCTTCCAGGCCTGCAGAAGTTCCAGACGAAACGCAACCGAATTCACAATAGCCAAGATTTTGCAAGAAACAATAAATCTTGGGCCCAACTTCCAAGAAGGTACTTTCAACTTAATGTTCTTAGTGGACAACCACACTAAATCACCCACACACAGGTCCAGACCAGTCATACGTCTCTTGTCAGCCATCCGTTTATATCTTTCACCCATTTTTTTCAAATTAGTTTGAATCTTCCGCCAGATAGAAGAAAACGAAGAAGAGAATGTCTCCTCTTCAGGTATACCAGAAGATTCAGTCCCAGAAAAAGTACCAAACTGAGGGTGAAAACCATATGCGCCAAAAAATGGTGACTTATCAGTGGACTCCTGTCTACGGTTATTCAAGGCAAACTCAGCCAAGGACAAAAACAAAGACCACTCTTCCTGATTCTCGGCGACAAAACACCTCAAATAAGTCTCCAGGTTCTGGTTAGTGCGCTCAGTTTGTCCATTCGACTGAGGATGGAAAGCCGAATAGAAAGACAACTGAATTCTCAGACGAGAACAATACGCCTTCCAAAACCTGGAAACAAATTGCGTCCCCCTATCAGACACCACATCAGAGTGGATGCCGTGTAATTTCACAATGTTATCAACAAACACCTGAGCGAGAGTTTTAGCATTGGGCAGACCTGACAATGGTACAAAGTGAGCTATCTTACTGAAGCAGTCCACCACCACCAAAATCACAGTTTTCACAAAGGAACTCGGTAAATCAGTGATGAAGTCCATGGACAAATGCGTCCACGGATGAGACGGGATGGACAAAGGAAGAAGAGATCCTGAAGGCAGAGTATGAACCACCTTAGCACGTGCACAGGTCTCACAAACTGCTACATAGCCCTCCACACTTTTACGTAACCCTGGCCACCAGAATCTCCAGGAAATAAGATCCACCATGGATCTACTCCCAGGGTGTCCCACAAGGACCGTATCATGGTGTTCCTTAAACACCTAGGTCAGAAGGAACAAACAACTTACCTGAAGGACAGGAATCAGTTGCCTCACCTTGAGCCCCCAACACTTCCTCCTCAAGTTTGGGATAAAGGGCGGAAACCACCACCCCATCAGCCAAAATCGGAGCAGGATCCTCTGAATCCGCCCCCCCCCCCCCCCCCCGGAAAGCTGCGCGACAAAGCATCCGCCTTGACGTTTTTGACCCCAGGGTGACAAGTAACCACAAAATTTAATCTGGTAAAAAACAATGACCATCTGGCCTGCCTTGGGTTTAGACCCTTCACCGATTTTAGTCAGATTCTTATGGTCAGTAATTACCGTAATCGGATGAATCGCTCCTTCTAGCCAATGACGCCATTCTTCAAAGGCCAATTTAATGGCCAGCAACTCTCTATTCCAAACATCATAATTTCTTTCGGCAGCAGAGAGTTTCTTTGAAAAAAAAGCACAAGGGCACCATTTGCTAGGAGAGAGACCCTGCGACAAAACTGCTCCAACTCCCACTTCTGCTGTGTCAACCTCCAAAATGAAGGGTTTACACACCTCGGGTTGCATCAGAATGGGAGCGGAAGCAAAACATTCCTTTATTGCAGAAAAAGCCTGTAATGCTTCTTCCGACCAGACTGAGAAGTCCACACCCTTCCTAGTCATATCAGTCAAAGGCTTGACAATAGTGGAATAATTCAGGATACATTTTCTGTAGTAATTAGAAAAACCCAAAAACTGCATCAGAGCTTTCTGATTCTCTGGCCGATCCCATTCCATTACCGCAAGGACCTTTTCAGGATTCATGCGAAAACCTGAGACTGAAAGTAAGTAACCCAGAAACTGCAGCTCCTGGACAGCAAACACACATTTCTCCAATTTAGCATAAAATTTATTCTCCCGAAGGATCAATAATACTTGTCTTAAATGATCCTGATGAGTTTTCATATTGGGTGAGTAAATTAGTATGTCATCGAGGTAAATAACAACAAACCTCCCCACCAAATGATGAAAAATGTCATTGATAAAGTTCTGGAAGACTGCCGGGGCATTAGTCAAACCAAAGTACAGGACCAGGTTCTCGAAGTGGCCCTCCGGGGTATTGAAGGCAGTCTTCCATTCATCCCCTTCCCTGATTCTTATCAGATTATAAGCCCCTCTTAAAGGGATTCTGTCATGACATTTTAGGCCTATAACCTAAACATATGGCCAGGTCCGTCCAAATAGCATGAATCCGAAACTGTACTTATTAAATGTGCCTGTGGCTCTATTAGCACATAAAACAGGTTTTTATAACCTGTCATTCACCTACCTAAGGTGCCCAAGGGGACGTCGCTTCATACATGGTGCCCGGCTGCAGCCATCTCCGTCTAGTGCCCAGCGCCGCCTTCCCAGTTGAAATCGCCGCCTTACTCACCTCAGCCCCGCCTCCGCAATCGTCCGATCCCTCTGCCAGATCCCGCTCGTGTGCACTAGGCATAACCTGGGGGACCGGACGATTGCGGAGGCGAGGCTGAGGTGATGAAGGCGGCGATTTCAACTGGGAAAGCGGCGCTGGGCACCAGACGGAGATGGCTGCAGCCTTAATGTAGCCTTAAAGTAGCCTTAATGAAATGTCCTTCTTTACCACAGAAGAAACAGAATCTTCTCTGACCTCTAGAGTTCCTATAACCAGGACAAGAAGAGACCTGACATAACTAAATAGGCTCATCCCCAGGCACACGTTCAAGTGTCACTGTGTCCCGAGGGACAGAAGGGATAGTTTCCCCACATGATAGTGCATCCTGGTTGAGGGGAACCTTGCACCTCAGGAACCTTGCTCCCTCAGGCGTCTATAAATCCGTATGGCTAGGGACATGGCTGTCTCCAAAGAATCAGGGTTTTCATGAAATGCAAGGGCGTCATTTAGTCTCTCAGACAGCCCCTGACAGAATTGACTACGGAGTGCTGGGTCATTCCACTCCGAGTCAGTCGCCCATCTTCTAAATTCAGCATAATATGACTCAGCAGAATGTTCTCCCTGACTCAAGCTACGCAGCTTAGATTCGGCCAAAGAGACACGGTCTGGATCGTCATAAATCAGGCCCAGGGCACTGAAAAATTTGTCCACCAATTGGAGGGACTGAGAACCAATCGGCAGAGAAAAGGCCGAAGACTGAGCATCACCTTTTAACAGAAAAATGATAATCCCCACTCTTTGATTTTCATCTCTGGATGAGATCGGACGTAGACGAAAATACAATCTACAAGATTCCCTGAACCGAACAAAGTTATCACTTCCCCCAGAAAACCTATCTGGGAGAGCGACCTTAGGTTCAAGACTGACCTGGTTCGCACCAGCGGTGGCAGACGCCAGGGATCTCTGACACAGTGCAACCGAATTGCAGAGGTCAGCAACCTCCAAAGACAATCCCTGAATGCAATCCACCAATATATCAGCAGCTTCCATTTTGCACAGAGCAAGGGGGAAAAAATGACGGTATGGGCAGTTTATAATGTCACGGTAGGTGAGAGAAGCAAACCGAATACAACAAAACACCAGACTAGGCCCCAAAGCTAGGGAACAGGGAAAGGTCACCACCTGACAATCCCTGAGCCTTTCCCTGACAACATGAGCAAATCTTTAGGGTGGAAGTGCTCATGTGCTGGAACCTAAGCCTACCTGTAATGACCGACGACACGCACAGGGAGGAAAACAGGGAAGCCCTGCCCAAGGGAGAGGGAAAGGTGGTGACCCCTAACTCACCTTGCGGCTGGCACCTGACTGCCCTGACGTCCCTAGACGGGTTCCTCACCCATGCGGCGATCGCGTGCCTAAACCCTGGCTTTCCCTAATATGAGCCCTGGATAGTGAACAGGCCGGTGGGATCGCTAGTCCACACCACTATCACTAAGAGGGAAACACCAGGAAGAGGACAGACAAAACATACAAACACATACACCCAAGTGGGCGACCACAATAGACCAAAAAGGTCCAACAGGGATCTGGAGGGTAGCGTACTGGACCAACTACCAGCAAACGCAGCAACACAGCTCCAGAAGGTCAGAATAGATGTCCAGGCAGGAAGCTCTATCTCTGGCAACCAGAGAAGTGTGAGAGCGAAATATAAGGAGGTCTGGGAGTGCTGGACAAGGAACAGCTGAGGAGAAGGAGCTACGGATCCCTGAGTGAGCCAAAAGGGTTTGCTAAGCAAACCCAGAAAGCTACCATAAGGAAAACAACCCTATCTTAAATAGAGCGTGCAGCCAACCGCTGCGACTTCCTGACCCCGGGTATAACGGAGTCAGGCGTGGTCCTCGACACCCTCGTGACAGTACCCCCCTCTCTACGAGGGGCCTCCGGACACTCAGGACCAGGTCTCCCAGGATGAGAGGCATGAAAAACCCGAACTAACCTGTCGGCGTTTACCTCAGACGCAGGAACCCACATTCTTTCCTCGGGACCGTAACCTCTCCAATGCACCAGATATTGAAGAGAGCGGCGGACCCGACGAGAATTAACAATTTTGGATATCTGAAATTCTAGGTTACCATCCACGACAACAGGAGGGGGTGGCAGCGGTGATGGTTCTAGAGGTGGAACATATTTTTTGAGTAACGACTTATGAAAAACATTATGAATTTTAAAAGTCTGAGGTAACTCCAGGCGAAAAGCCACGGGGTTGATGATGGCTACAATTTTGTAAGGGCCAATAAACCTAGGACCCAGTTTCCAAGAGGGAACCTTCAATTTAATATTCCTAGTAGACAACCACACATAGTCATTCACTCCTAGGTCCGGACCTGGCGACCGTCTCTTATCAGCCATGCATTTGTATTTACCTCCCATATTTTTCAAGTTAGCTTGCACCTTCTGCCATACCGATGAAAGAGATGATGAAAACCGTTCCTCTTCGGGAACCCCAGAAGACCCCCCCTTTTTGAAAGTACAGAATTGGGGATGAAAACCATATGCACCAAGAAATGGTGACTTGCCAGTGGATTCCTGACGACGATTATTTATGGCAAACTCAGCTAACGGTAAATATGATGACCACAACTCTTGGTTTTCAGACACAAAACATCTTAGATATGTCTCAAGGTTTTGGTTGGTACGCTCAGTCTGTCCATTCGACTGAGGATGGAAAGCAGAGGAAAAGGACAAGTGTACCCCCAAACGAGAACAAAAAGCTTTCCAAAATTTAGAAATAAACTGGGTACCCCGATCCGAAACAACATCGGAGGGGACCCCGTGAAGCTTCACGATTTCACTGACGAATACCTGAGCAAGAGTCTTAGCATTAGGTAGTGCGGGTAACGCAATGAAGTGTACCATTTTGCTAAACCTGTCCACTACTACCAAAATAACTGTTTTACCCGCAGACAAAGGTAAGTCAGTGATAAAATCCATTGACAGATGTGTCCACGGTCTATTGGGAATGACGAGTGGTAATAGAGACCCTGCAGGACGTGTATGTGAAACTTTTGCGCGCGCACAGGTAGAACAAGAAGACACAAAATCCAATACATCCTGACGCAACCTTGGCCACCAAAAACGACGAGACAATAGTTCCAAGGTTGCTTTACTACCCGGGTGCCCAGCAAGTGCCGAATTATGATGTTCCTTTAATAATTCGAAACGTAAGTTCAACGGTACAAACAATTTCTCTGAGGGGCAAGAGACCGGGGCGTCCCCCTGGGCCTCTAACACCTTCCCCTCCAAAACAGAGTGTACCGCAGAAACAACCACTCCTCTTTGAAGAATGGGTACCGGATCACTCACATTACCCCCTCCAGGGAAACAACGAGATAGTGCATCAGCCTTGGTGTTCTTTTCCCCAGGACGATAGGTAATCACAAAGTTAAACCTGGTAAAAAATAGCGACCACCTAGCCTGTCTAGGGGTGAGACGCTTAGCTGATTCGAGGTACAGAAGATTTTTGTGGTCCGTAATTACAGTGACGGGGTGGACTGCCCCCTCTAAGAAATGACGCCACTCCTCAAACGCAAGTTTAATAGCTAATAGTTCCCTATTGCCAATATCGTAGTTCTTTTCTGCTGCAGATAGTTTTTTAGAAAAGAAAGCACAAGGACGCCATTTGCCAGGAGACGGACCCTGAGACAGCACCGCCCCCACTCCCACCTCTGACGCATCGACTTCAACAATAAAAGGCTGAGAGACATCAGGTTGGACCAGTACAGGTGCTGAGGTAAACCTCTCTTTTAGAGAGGAAAAAGCAACTTTAGCGGCGTCAGACCATTTAGAAAAATCAGTCCCCTTCCTAGTCATGTCAGTAAGCGGTTTTACAATAAGTGAATAATTTTTGATGAATTTCCTATAGAAATTCGCGAAGCCCAAGAACCGTTGTAGTGCTTTGAGGTTCTCAGGAAGATCCCAATCTAAAATTGCCTGGACCTTCCTAGGATCCATACGGAAACCTGACGCAGATAAAAAATAACCCAGGAATTGTATCTCCTGAACGGCGAAGACACATTTTTCAATTTTAGCATATAATTCATTCGTCCGTAGGACCTGCAGTACTTGTCTTACATGCACCTCATGTGTTTTCAGATCGGACGAATAAATTAAAATATCATCTAGGTATATTACCACAAACCTGCCGATTAGATGACTAAAAATGTCATTAACGAAATGTTGAAAGACGGCAGGAGCATTGGTCAGACCGAAAGGCATAACTAGATTTTCATAATGCCCCTCAGGGGTGTTAAACGCTGTCTTCCACTCATCCCCCTCCTTAATACGAATCAGATTGTAGGCACCCCTAAGATCAAGTTTGGAGAACCACCTAGCACCCGCAATCTGATTAAACAGGTCAGGAATGAGAGGAAGAGGGTATGGGTCTCGGATGGTTATCTGATTTAATTCGCGAAAATCTAAGCAAGGACGCAGGCCCCCATCTTTCTTTTTAACGAAGAAAAACCCTGCAGCCACGGGTGAAGAAGAGGGTCTGATGTGTCCCTTAGCCAAGCTCTCGGAGATATAATCTTTCATGGCTTGTCTCTCTGGACCCGAAAGATTATATAACCTGGTCTTGGGTAATTTTGCGCCGGGAATAAGGTTAACCGGGCAATCATAAGGACGATGAGGTGGTAACTTCTGACAACCCTTTTCAGAAAAAACATCCTCAAAGTCCGAAATAAATGTAGGTAGGGTAGTTATGGAGGCGACTAAGCAATTGCTATTTAAGCAATTTTCTCTGCACTGCTCACTCCACTCCAATATCTCCCTGGCCTGCCAATCCACCACTGGATTGTGCGCTACCAACCAGGGAAGACCCAGCACTACCGGAGTGGGAAGCCCCTCCAGAACATAACCTGAAAGCATCTCGTTATGGTGGTCCCCTACCCGAAGGTGTAAATTATGAACCATGTGCGTGAGGTTTCTCTGAGACAGGGGAGCAGAATCAATAGCGAATATGGGAATGGGTCTCTGTAAAGTACAGAGAGACAAACCCAAAGTGCGGGCAAAATGGGCATCTATCAAATTTACCCCTGCTCCACTGTCTAGAAAGAAAGAAATAGTCTCCGTCTTATCACCAAAAATAATAACCGCTGGCAACACAAATTGCGATGTACGTATGGAGGAAACGTATACCCCCCGGCTGACATCCTCCACACAGCCTGGGGTTAGTAGTTTTTCCGACGGTCTTTTGTTTCTGAGGAAAGAAGGACAGACATTAATGAAATGACCCCTCTCCCCACAAAAAAAACAAACCCCACGCCTACGGCGAGCCTCAGGAGGACGGACCTGACGAGTAGTTCCTCCTAGCTGCATAGGCTCGTCTAAGTCCGTATAGACTAACTGCTGCTTGGGAGGGGTTACCAATTGCTCCGGTTTTTTCAACCTGACCCTAAGGCGTCTATCTATTCGGATAGAAAGGGACATAACCGCATCAAGGGAAAAGGGGGTCTCATATAATGCAAGCGCATCCTTAACCCTTTCGGATAACCCAGAGCAGAACTGACTCCTGAGAGCCGGGTCGTTCCATTGGGTATCCGTAGCCCACCTACGGAATTCAGAGCAATACTCCTCTACCGGCCGCTCTCCTTGTAAGAGTCTCCGTAATCTTGATTCAGCCAGGGCGACTCGGTCAGGGTCATCATATATGAGACCCAAGGCCCCAAAAAACTCATCCACTGACCGAAGAGCCTGGGAATCAGTAGGTAAAGAGAACGCCCAGGACTGCGGATCCCCCTGCAGCAGGGAAATAACAACCCCCACCCGCTGATCTTCATTACCAGAGGAGTAAGGGCGCAGTTTAAAATATAACTTACAGGCCTCACGGAATGTCAAAAACTTGTCCCTTCCCCCAGAAAATCTGTCAGGGAGAGGGACCTTGGGTTCCGCAACAACCTGGTTACCAGTAGCAACCGCTGGGCTTGCTGTCAGTTGTAATTGCTGCTGTTGCTGGAGGACCGACGCCTTCAATCCTACCACCTCCAAAGACAGGCCATGAAATTGTTTGGACAGAGCAGCAATTTGATCCATACTGGATTCTAAGTAGGTAAAAAAAAAAAAAAAAATTTTTTTTTTTTTTTTAACCTACACAAAATAAGGGCCAGAGATAATGTAATGACCGACGACACGCACAGGGAGGAAAACAGGGAAAGCCCTGCCCAAGGGAGAGGGAAAGGTGGTGACCCCTAACTCACCTTGCGGCTGGCACCTGACTGCCCTGACGTCCCTAGACGGGTTCCTCACCCGTGCGGCGATCGCGTGCCTAAACCCTGGCTTTCCCTAATATGAGCCCTGGATAGTGAACAGGCCGGTGGGATCGCTAGTCCACACCACTATCACTAAGAGGGAAACACCAGGGAGAGGACAGACAAAACATACAAACACATACACCCAAGTGGGCGACCACAATAGACCAAAAAGGTCCAACAGGGATCTGGAGGGTAGCGTACTGGACCAACTACCAGCAAACGCAGCAACACAGCTCCAGAAGGTCAGAATAGATGTCCAGGCAGGAAGCTCTATCTCTGGCAACCAGAGAAGTGTGAGAGCGAAATATAAGGAGGTCTGGGAGTGCTGGACAAGGAACAGCTGAGGAGAAGGAGCTACGGATCCCTGAGAGAGCCAAAAGGGTTTGCTAAGCAAACCCAGAAAGCTACCATAAGGAAAACAACCCTATCTTAAATAGAGCGTGCAGCCAACTGCTGCGACTTCCTGACCCCGGGTATAACGGAGTCAGGCGTGGTCCTCGACACCCTCGTGACACTACCTGAAACTGAAACAAACCCTAAGCTAGGGAGCTGGAGATAAGACAACCGATTCCTAGCACAAGGTGCAGGAACCAGCGTCTTCCTGAGGCCTAGCCAGAACACACAACAAAAGGGAAGGAGTAGGACTTATCATAAGACGGACAGGGAGCAGGAGATCCACCAAACACCAGCTGAGAACTCCAGAAGCAAATATAAACCACAAGGGCTAAAGTGAGAGGCGGGTATAAATAGCACCACTAAATAACTAATGAGCAGAACCTGAGGGGAAGTGGGATCCTGCCCAAAACCACAACAAAGAGAAACAGAACAATCTGTGAGATAGACTCACGTGTAGCAAGTCTGTCAGATCTTCTCAGGCCTCTCACAGGGCAGGGCGTGACAGAATGTCTACATCAGAAGAGACATGATTGGATGTAAGGCTGCGTTCACACAGTTATTTGGTCAGTTATTGTGAGCTAAAAACACAGAATAGGTGTTTATCAAATAATTAAACCTGATCTCTGAGTAGGTGTTACTACTGGTTTTGGCTCACAATTATTGATTGAAATAACTGACTAAATAACTGAAGTGTGAATGCAGTTTGCAAAAACACGGATCCGCAAAAAATACTTATTACGCATTACGTTTTTTTGCAGAACGGAACATCTGGCCCCAAATAGAACAGTACTATCCTTGTCCGTTATGCGGACAATAGGACATGTTCTATCTTTGAACGGAACGGAAATGGAAGTCATACGGAATACCTTCAGTTTTTTTTTTTTGCGGATCCATTGAAATGATCCATTTGGAACGCAAAAGAAAAAAAAAAAACGACCGTGTGCTGGCCGAGCCTGTGCTGCGGACCGCAAATTGTGATCCGCAATACACGGGCACCGACCGTGGGGCAACCGCATCGCGGACCCATTCACTTAATTGGGGTCTGCGATCCATCCATTCCGCAAAAAGACAGAACAAGTTCTATATTTTTGTGCAACGGAAGCATGGAACAGAACACAATGGAAACACTCCGTAGTGCTTCCGTGGGGTTCCGTATTTGCGGACCCATTCAAGTGAATGGGTCCGCATCCGTGATGCAGAATACACACGGCTGCTGACCCGTGTATTGCGGAACTGCCATATGCGGCCCGCAATACGGCCACAGTAGCACTACAGCCATGTGAATGAGCCCTTACCCTGTATGTTTAGTAGCGTTGTATGTAAAGTTTTCCAATAGGGCTGGGGGGAAAGGGTTAGGTTAAGAAATTAGCATATTGCGGCACTTCAGTTTTCGCCTCAGGCAGCAGAAAGGTTAAGGGAGCCTAGTGATGTCGCTACAGGGGGGTGAGGGGGGCAATTGCTCCCCCTATGTTATTCTTTGCCCCCCCCCGCTGATTTCCCCCAAAGCAGGCCGGTGAATACTAATGAGCGCTTCCACTTCCACGCTCTGTACTTACCACTTCCTGGTCCTCGGCTGCGCACAGCGTGAGGGCGCTCTGTGACCTCACGCTGTGCGTGCCAGTTCAGAGCACAGTCGACTGAGGAGAGAGAAAATTGCAGGTGGCGTCCAGGAGCAGGAGAGGTAAGTGTTTTTTTATTTTATAAAAAATGTGGCTGCTGGGGGCATAATAGGGGCTAATCATGAGAGGCATAATGGGGGCTAATTGGAGGCATATAGGGGCTAATGAGGCATATGGGGGCTAATTGGAGGCATATAGGGGCTAATGAGGCATATGGGGGCTAATGATGCATAATGGGGGCTAATGAGGCATATGGGGGCTAATGATGCATAATGGAGGCTAATGAGAGGCATCATGGGGGCTAATTAGAGACACAATGGGGGCTAATTAAACTATTAGAGGCATATGGGGGCTAATATGCATATGGGCGCTAATAAGAGGCATAATGGGGGCTAATAAGAGGCATAATGGAGGCGAATTAGAGACATAATGGGGGCTAATTAGGCATATGGGAGCTAATTAGGCATATGGGGGCTAATAAAAGGCATAATGTGGGCTAATGAGGCATAATGGCTTATAATGGGGGCTAATGAGGCATAAGGGCTGATATGGGGGTGATAAAAGGCATAATGGGGGCTAATAAGAGGAATAATGGGAGCTAATGAGGCATAAGGGCTTATAATGGGGGTTAATGAGGCATAAGGGCTGATATGGGGGCTAATGAGAGGCATGGGGGCTGATATGGGGCTAATGAGAGGCATGGGGGCTGATATGGGGGTGATAAGAGGCATAATGGGGGCTAATAAGAGGAATAATGAGGGCTAATGAGGCATAAAAGCTTATAATGGGGGCTAATGAGGCATAAGGGCTGATATGGGGGCTAATGAGAGGCATGTGGGCTGATATGGAGTGATGAGAGGCATAATGGGGGCTAATAAGAGGAATAATGGGGGCTAATGAGGCATAAGAGCTTATAATAGGGGCTAATGAGGCATAAGGGGGCTGATATGGGGGCTAATGAGAGGCATGGGGGCTGATATGGGAGTGATGAGAGGCATAATAAGGGCTAATGAGAGGCATAATAAGTGTCATCCACAGATGCCCCCATAACAGTGTGTCTTCCACAGATCCACCATAACAGTGCGCCTGCGCACTGACGAGAGACAGAAAGAAGAGGAAAGAATCCGCGGAAGCAAGCAGAGGACGGCACAGCAGACGACTGAATAGCTTCTTTTGTAAGTAAATTGTTTTATTATAAATGTATCCCTGCATACCGCAATTCTCTCGTATTTTGTAATCTTATTTATATATACTTATTTTGTTTTTGCCCCCCCATTTTTGACTGTGGTCTCTTTGTGCCCCCCCCCCCCCTATATATTGTTCCTAGAGTCGCCACTGAGGGAGCCCCTGGTTTTACCTCACAGGGAACACCATAAATAAAAAAAGGAAAACCACAAAAACCTATGGCGAAATAGCGTTTTCTTTCCAATTCCAGGACTAAATACAGGGGACATCCATTCGCTGGCATGCTGAGGAAGGAAGCATTGGCCTCAGGATGTCCCCATGTGAGACCCACTGTACTTAGCAGACCGCATGGTGCAGCGAGCCTTCCCTGCGGCGCTCTCCTAGCACTCAGGAAGAGGAGGAGGAGGCGGTGAGGGCACATGCAGCGCAGGGACGGCAGAGGACACATGCACCGGGAACGGGGCGGGGAGAAGCCGAGCGCTCGCTGCCTCTACTCAGCCGCCTGGGAGCTGAGGGCCGGCCTCGCTTTCATTCCGCGAGACTTCAGCTTGGCGCCGTGACCCCCATGTGAGAGCAGCAGCTCGTAGTAAACACTCGGGGAGCCGTTCAGACATGGCTGCCCAGCACTAGGCAATACTAAGCGCCGCAGGCAGGAGCGCCCAGTGGTGCTAGCAGGCCCGTGTGGCAGTGTGCAGCGCCTGCTCTGTCGGTGGGGCTGCCTTCTTTGTTGTGCTGCTCTGGCTGTCATCCACAACTCTGATGCATTAAATAGTGACATTACTGCGAAGACGAGGGAGGCTGAGAGACTCTGGAGAGGTGATTTCTTTCTATTTCATCCCACAGCCTGGTGAGTGCAGGAAAGATGTGGATCCAGGTGAGGACCATTGACGGAACAGAGACCCGCACCATCGATGACCTCTCCAGGCTCACCAAGATTGAGGGCTTGAGGTTAAAGATCCAGGAGAGTTTTAACGTCACCCCAGACCGGCAGCGGCTCTTCTACCGGGGCAAACAGGTAAACAATAGCAGGCGGTGCACCGGCATCTCTGCGTGTGCATCCAGGTAAATCAGAGAGGACAACTTTGTAATATAGCATGTGTTAATGTCCAGGGGACGTCTCTTTACAAGCCGCACATCCTTGGACGTGGAATAAACACGTATGTATATGCTCTTCCCATGGACACGCCGTGTGCTCCACCCCCCCACTCGACTCCGTCAACATTGCCTTGATGCCTTGAAACGCGTACTGTATTACAAAGTTTGAGCCTGTCATGTACTCCCTTAATTAACCCTTCATTCCTTCACGGTACGGTGGGCGACAGTGCATTAACCCCTGCAGCACCCGACACTTGTGCCCGGTCCGCCACTTCTGATGCAGGGTACGGTGTTAATCAGCCATGCCTACATACCTGGCCTGAAACCACCGCAACCTAAAAGTCGAACTTTCCTCACTCTGACTGCGCCTCTTCTGTTTTCCTGTAGACGAAGGGTACATCCTCATTTTAACAGACGTGGCGCCGTTTATTCGGCATCTGTCAGCTTTGCAGCATTCCCGGGCCACAGAGCTTTTTTTTTCTGCTGCTTAACGTCTTTTTCGTTAACTTTTTTTTTTTTTCCGCTTTTAATATTTTCTTCGTCTTTCCTTGTAAATAGGAACTTATTTAACCCTGTTTTTGCTAAGAGATTACAAATTGATTCAGTAACGAGCATGACCCCCCCCACCCCCCCCCCCCCCCCATATCAATGTGTGCTAGACGTCTACTGTTCTACTTCCTTTCTGGAAAGGCCTAGAAGACGTAACTTGGCATGCAGACACACGAGTACTTTGCTAGCGAAGAGCGAGAGGCCTGCAAAGCATTCAATTTGTGTCTTGATTTGTACTTTCATTGGCTGAGACTAGAAGGTTCTCACCGTCCAAACCTCAAATGAAAGTTTATTTAGATTACATTTTTTTTACATTTTTGCTAATGTATTTATTAACACAAACAAGTTAGCAGCATAAAATCCTCCAGCCGCAGGGAAGACCTGTGATCCGTGGTGGAAGCTGCCCACTCATGCCAGGCGGTTACAAAGAAAGCTCCAGGAAAGCAAAGGGTGCTGTGCAAAATAACTGATTTCTGCTCGTTTCCCGTCCATTATTATGTCTTTTGTCGTTACCACTTTGTCTGCCTTGAATGAACGTTTCTGTGCACCGTACTACTCGCCTTGGCTGATATTGATGCATTGTATTTGGAGATGTATACGTTAATATAAGAAAGAAAAAGCAGATACCTTAGTAAAAGCCTAGAAAGCATGCACGCTTTCTTTTACAGTGTGATTGCTTTTCATGTTGTACGCTGCATTGCTAAATACCATACAAACGCAGGATCCGTTGCGTGATCCTTTCTCTTTAAGATTCTGGTTTATGTTGGTTGGTAAAACCTGACTGCAGAACTCTGCCCACAAGCTGCAAATGCCACTAAGCTGTGGCCGCCATCGCCATGTGACTCGTTTTTATGAACAATGCGTGCTGGAAATGTCAGCGAGGGCCTAAGAGTAAGGCCAGCGTACAAATGTCCTTCTTTAACTAGTGATCATCCAGTTTACTCTTCTACATGTAAACCACCGTGGATTAGCTAACAAATTTGATAGAAATTTCACTTTATGTTTTGATTGCTGCCAGACAACCCCGTTTGGCGCTTGATGATAGTAATCCATCACCTCTCGGCAAACGTGGGTTTTGTGCATTGGAGGGGTGGCTGATCTCCTCTACAGATGTCGAGGTTAACCGTGACATTCCTTGAACTATTAGGACCGTGATTTAATTCTAGTTTGTTAATTTGTTCCCTCTCAAAGGGAAGTCGTCAGTGTTTGTACAGACGAGACGTGGATTTGTTTATTAGCTTTCTTTGTCACTAGATATCACAGTCTATCGTTGGTTGTGATACTTTGCATTGGTCGTGTATGGAGAAAATTGTGCAATACTCCATGCTTATGTTTAATCGTTATCTCTCCAGTCTTGTTTTTCTCGAATCTTTCCCAATGTGCGCAGTTAATGAGAGGCATCTGGCACAGTATGGCCTTCCACCCCCTCGCGTTACAGCATGTAATGGTTCAGTAATCACAGTACTGCGCTGTGTTTGGTTACTTGAACCTTCATCTAAGGCCTCAGGCACACGAACGTTGTTTTGGTCCGCAGTCGAGCCACAGTTTTTGCGGCTTGGATGCGGACCTATTCACTTCAATAGGGCCGTAAAAGATGCGGACAGAACTCCGTGTGCTGTCCGCATCCGTTGCTCCGTTTTTGGTCCGCAAAAAAAATATAACCTGTCCTATTCTTGTCCGTTTTGCAGACAAGAATAGGCAGTTATATTAGTGGCTGTCCGTGCCGTTCCGCAAATTGCGGAACGCACAAGGACGCCATCCGTGTTTTGCGGATCCGCAATTTGCGGGCCGCAAAACACACAACGGTTGTGTGCATGAGGCCTAACAAATGTAAAATGGTAGTTTGCTTTTTATTGGTTCTTAGATTTTTGATAGCTTTCCAGTATATTTTACAGTTTTAGTTTACAATTCAAGGCAAGTAACAAACTCTCATAATAGAAGAGGTGAGTTTGGTACTGATTTATGCACTTGGAAATTTTAACATTTTGTAATATGATAATTAGTTTGACACTTGTATAATAACTAGAGTAGCTGAATTTTAAGTAATCCTCATGGGTGTGGTTTGCTTTCCTTTTAGGTCAGACCCACAAGCCACAGAAAACTTGGTTTAAGAGAATCATTATTTCTGTTTGCTGCATACCATATTTTTCAACCTAGAAGTTGCACCTAGGTTTTAGAAGAGGAAAATAAGAAAACAAATATTTTTAATCAATTCAGAGCCCCAATCAGACCCGCAATGTTAAAGAGGTTTGCTGAGATTTCAGGATAGGTCATCAGTATCTGATTGGTGAGGGTCTGACACCCGGGACCCCCACCGATCAGCTGTTTGAGAAGGCACCAGAGCTCCTGTGAGTGCCGCGGCCTTCTCACAGCTTCTCCTAGGCCAGTGACGACACATTCATCAGTCATCTGGCCTAGGTGCAGCTCAGCCCCATTCACTTGAATGGGACTGAGTGCAATACCAAGCACAGCCGTCACACAATGTACGGCACTGTGCTTGATAAGCACAGAGAAGGCCACAGTGCTCACAGGAGCGCCGGTGCCTTCTTAATCAGCTGATCGTCGGGGTTCCTGGATGTTGGACCCCCAAGGTGACCTATCCAGAGGATAGGTCATCAATATAAAAATCTCAGAAAACCTTTTTAATCAGACGTCAGATCAGAGCCCCAATCAGACCCCCAATGTTAGTCAGATGCCAGATAAGACCCCCAGTGTTAATCAGACCATCAATAAGAACTCAGATCAGAACCCCAATTTTAATTAGAACCCAGCTCAGACCCCCAATGTTAATCAGACCTGAGATCAGACAAAAAAAGTGCTCTTCCTGCCGCACTGAGCTGTGACCCGACGTCGCACAAAGTGAGGTTACAGAGCACGCCTCTGTCATCACGCTGTGCACTGGTGACAGCATTCAGCGGTGGCAGGAGAAGACCAGGAATGGTGAGTACTGGCAGCACAAGGAGCTCCGTATTCACCGCTCCCCGCTCCTACTGTACTAATGAGCGATTGTGTAAAGGAAGATCACAATAGTATTCATCCTATAAGATGTGTCTTAGGCTAGTTTCACACTAGCATTTTTGCTGGGTTCAGCAAAAACGCTTCAGTTACTGATTATACAACCATCTGCATCCGCTATGAAAGGATCCGGTTGTATTATCTTTAACATAAATGAAACACCAAAACTAATTCCCATATAAATATATCAGACCCATATATAGTCAAATTATCAACACCAAAAAGAATATATGGATACTCGCTAAATCACATAAAATAATATGCCAACACAAGATATAATCAAACCATACAAACTTTTATTATAATCACTGTAATACACATGATTGACAAAACACAGGGTTAAAAACACACTAGGGCTGGTGGTGCATGATTGGTAGACTAAAAAATAAAATGCAAGTGCAAATGCACGGTTAGCAACAAGATTAAATAAATAAATAGATACTGGCGCCAACAGCAAACGGCTACAAAATTGATAGACAAAGGAGAGTCGTACACAAAATAGGATATCACTAGCGCCACAATTGTGGCACACAAGGAGCGTGAAGGCGTACAGTATCAATAGGTGAAAAGCCAGTAAAGCTTAAAGGGGTTGTCCGGGTTCAGAGCTGAACCCGGACACACCCTTATTTTCACCCAGACAGCCCCCCTGAGGCTAGTATCGGAGCATCTCATGCTCCGATGCGCTCCCTTGCCCTGCGCTAAATCGCGCAGGGCACGGGCTCTTTTGTTTTCAATAACACACTGCCGGGCGGTAACTTCCGCCCCGGCAGTGTGTTTGGTGAAGTCACTGGCTCTGAGGGGCGGGCTTTAGCTCTGCCCTAGCCGTTTTACTGGCTAGGGCAGAGCTAAATCCCGCCCATCAGTGCCGGTGACGTCACTGGGGTTCCTGGCAGCCCCATGGAGAGCATGATCTCCAAAAAATGCCTTTGCCCTGCGCAATTTAGCGCAGGGCAAAGGAGAGCATCGGAGCATAAACTGCTCCGATGCTCATGTCAGGGGGGCTACCGGGGTGAAAATGGAGGGATGTCCGGGTTCAGCTCTGAACCCGGACAACCCCTTTAATATTGATCACCAGAAGATAGTAACATCTACCAAAAATAAGGACAACGTTACAATTTATACTGACTGCAATTTAGTACACAGCAAAGTACAAGCACCACCAGTCCACTCCCTATTGGACTGGTGGTGCTTGTACTTTGCTGTGGACTAAATTGCGGTCAGTATAAATTATAACATTGTCCTTATTTTTGGTAGATGTTACTAATTTCTGGTGATCAATATTAAGCTTTTCACCTATTGATACTGTACGCCTTCACGCTCCTTGTGTGCCACAAATGTGGCGCTAGTGATATCCTGTTTGGTGTACGACTCTCCTTTTGTCTATCAATTTTGTAGCTGTTGGCGCTAGAATCTATTTATTTATTTAATCTTGTTGCTGACTGTGCATTTGCACTTGCATTTTATTTTCTATTGCGTCAGAGAAAACGGATCCGTTTCCTATTGACTTGCATTGTGGGTCATGGCGGATCCGTCTTGCTTCGCATCCCAGGTCGGAAAGCAAACCGCAGCTTGCTCTCCAGTATGAGAACGGAACACTCATTTGGAGCATTCCGTTCTGTTCAGTTACGTTTTGTCCCCATTGACAATGAATGGGGACAAAACGGAAGCGTTTTTTTTCCGGTATTAAGACCCTATGACGGATCTCAATTCCGGAAAATATTAACGCTAGTGTGAAAGTAGCCTTATAGGGTGAAAAATACAGTAGATTGAGTAGTCGGTGAAGTTGACAGAGCTACATGGCCCAGGTTGGAGTCAGGGTTACCAGTTTAGTTATTTTATTACTCTGCGTTTGTGCAACTTCTGTACATCTTTAGGCTGAGATTCCTTGTAAGTCTACAGGATGGTTGTGTGCTGTGCGGCAAAACTGCAGCCACTTGCTGCGTTTTTTTAGACAAATTCAGATGCTTCACCTGTACTAGCTGAGAAACCACGCCAACGTAGTTGACTTTTTACTCTCTTAGTATATGCAGGTCAGTGTAAATTTAAAGGGTTATCTGCGTTATTAAAAAGGTGTCCTTCAAGACAGAAATGATGATAATGTACAGTGTATTCCAGCCAATCACTGACCTCAGTGGTCATATGCCATATTAAACTGACTCCACTGATTGGCTGTTGAAGTATCCAGGGTATATGGGTACGTTATTGCTGCAGCCAAGAAGATGATGTTATGGCTCCTGTGGTGGAGATAATTGGAGCGGTGGCACTGGAAGTGATGGGTGATGAAGTAGGTGAGACCTGCATATACTAAGAGGGTAATTAGTCAACCAGGTTGCCGTTGTTTCTCATCTAGTGCAGGTGAAACATGTGTTTTATATGTTTCGCATGAACATACCTACAAAACGCAGCAACCAGCTGCAGTTTTGCCTTACAGCACTCAACTAACCTGTGGCCCTATGTGGAAACCCAGCCTAAAGATGTACAGAAGTTGCACAAACCCAGAGTATTAAAATAATGACTAATGCATTTTTTTAATTTTATCATAATTTGCTACTTTGAGGACTTTATTTTACAGTTAAAATTGCTTTGTGCTGTATAATTAGCTTTATTTACTTAAAGGCTACATACTCCATTCATATCCGTATGAGACAGGGTAGGAATAGTCTTGAATTACTGGAGCACTTTACTTGCTGTCAGCTGCAGACAGAGAGTGATATGGTTAAAATAACTTGAACGTTATACCCACATATGAAATTGCAAGATGCTAGTGTGTCTGTAGAGGGAACTTGCTAGCTAGTAAAGATCTGTAATTACAGCAGCCTCTGCGGACTTTCAAGTGAATGAGAGAATTGTAGTGGCAATTACACTACTCACAAAAAGTTAGGGATATTTGACTTTCGGGTGAAATTTATGGAAAACCTAAAAAGTTCACACTACCGGTTCCGCAGGGCATTGTTCACCATGAAGCGGTCATCAGTGTGCGATATGGCCAAAGGACATCCACTTCTAAGCCTTTCTGTGACTCTTCCAGTCTCTGTATCTCTTTTGCAACTTGCTGATGACACTCTGTGACACTCTAAGCTCAGTGGCCACTTCCGTCAGAGAACATCCTGCTTGAAGCCTTGCAATGGCGAGGTACTGTTGATCAATTGTTAGGTGTCGTCTTGGTCTCATGATGTCAAAATCTGAACAGCATGATGAGGAAGACTGTTTAAATATCCATTCCAATTGAACCAGGAAATGTATTGGGTGATTCATGGAACAAACACCTGTTGTAAATTTTGCCATTAAGCTCCTTGTTAGAGAACAGCAAGTTGTGCAAAAAGTACTGAAACATTGAACAATTGGACATGTGCATTCAAACGTTTAGAGAAGGTCACATTAAAGTTCCCCTATAACGGTTAGGCCGAATGCACACGGCCGTGTTCCGCGGCCGAGAGTGGTCCGTGGTAACCCGGCCGGGATTCCTGCTGACAGCAGGAGCGCACAGCGTCATTGGTTGCTATGACACCGTGCGCTTCATGCCGCCGCTGCACTATAGTAATACGCTCGTATGATCTATACGAGTGTATTACTGTACAGCAGCGGCGGCATGAAGTGCACGGCGTCATAGCAACCAATGACGCCGTGCGCTCCTGCTGTCAGCAGGAATCCCAGTCGGGTTACCACGGACCACTCTCGGCTGCGGAACACGGCCGTGTGCATGAGGCCTAAGAGTGCATTTTAGGTTCATCATGAATTTTCACCCACAAGCCAAATATCCCTTTTTGGGAGCAGTGTTTATTGTGAGCTAGTATGTTGTAATGAGTCAGGAAATAAACACAATTTCATGTTCGTGAATTATGAAAAAGAGGTCTGCACTACATATGGCTGAACACTGAAGCAAATGACTTCCTAAAGGTATTGCACATGATGATCTAGGAGCATTGTAAAGTCTTTGTTAACATTAGAGTTGCATATAGTTAGTGTGGTTGTCCAAAAATGAACAGTTATCACCTATTCATAGGTGATTGTTGAAAGTCCCACCACCAGGATCCGCAACAATCACTAGAACAGGGGTCCTGAGACCCCATTCCTCCTCAGCGCAACAAAAACAAAGTGAAATAAATGCATAGGTGCACGAACACCTGGCTGCAATACCAAAGCAAATGTAAGATACAACAGCATATTGCAGATTAGAGTTGTTGCGATACCAAATTTTTGATTCGGTTTCGATACCATGAAAAAGTATTGCGATACTCGATACCATTCGATACCACGCGAAAAAAATAAACAAAAAAAGCCACGTGCATTCCTCATTTTTAAAAATGGCGAATCGCGCAGTTTTTATTTTATTTTTTCTGTTCCGGCATTCACCACCTAGATTTTTTTTTTATATTTTAATAGTTTGGACTTTTCTGACGTGGCGATGTAATATGTTTATTTATATATTTTATATGTGAAATTGGGAAAAGGGGGGTGATTTATACTTCATATTTTAGTGTTTTTTTTTTTTTTCACTTTTTATTTAATAACTATTTCCCCCCTTAGGGGCTAGAACCTGGGATCTTTCATCCCTTTTCCTATTCACCCTGATAGATCTCTATCAGGGTGAATAGGACTCCACACTGTCCCTGCTGCTCTGTGCTTTGTGCACACAGCATCAGGGATGTTACCATGGCAACCAGGGCTTCTGTGGCGTCCTGGCTGCCATGGTAACGGATCGGAGCCCCAGGCTTACACAGCTGGGGCTCCGATCAGAAGCTGCCACTGCACCACCAATGAGGGGGAGTGGAGAGGTCCCTGTGGCCACTGCCACCAATGATTTTAATACTGGAGGGTTGAGAGGGGCCGGCGCACTGTGCCACCAATGATTTTAATGGGATGGGGGGATTGAGGGGGAGGGGGTGCACTGCACCACCAATGATTTTACCCCTTTATACAGGAGGCGGGTACTAGCAGATCAGCGGCAGTTAACTGCCGCTGATCGCAGCTCCCTGTCAGGGGCAGGGTGCCGGCAATGCGATTCTGCTGCCGGCACCCGCCTCCTGTATGTGTTAAAGACTGACTACTGTATATGAGTCCAGACTTTCACTATTAGGCCACACAGAGCGGCGCCCAGCGATGTCTCAGCACTCACCATTAGTCCTGGGCGCCGCTCCGTTCGCCCGCAGTGCCCCATTACTGTCTCCTCTCCTGCTCCACATGCTGCTGATTACTATCGGAGCGATGGGAGGAGACATCAGCTTCACTAGTGGGCGTTCCTTCTCCCTGGCTGTAGCGCTGTCCAATCGCAGCGCAGGGAAAAGGAACGCCCACTAGTGAAGCTGATGTCTCCTCCCATCGCTCCGATAGTAATCCTATCATTGGTGGCGCAGTGCGCCCGCCCCTCCTCCGCCCCTCTCTTCTCATTGCCGCCCCTCCTCCAGCCCCTCTCTTCTCATTGCCGCCCCTCCTCCGCCCCTCTCTTCTCATTGGTGGCAGCGGCAGCAGCACAGGGGGAGGGAGGACAGCTTCCTTCTCCCCGTGCTGCTGAGAGAGAACATGAGCGCGCCGATAGCAGCGCGCTCATGTTCAGAGATACTAGACTGCGCAGAAGCGCAGCCCAGTATCGAAAAAACGGAAATCCCGGTATCGTATCGATACCGGGACAAAAGTATCGATTGGGTATCGAAATTTCGATACCCGCAACAACCCTATTGCAGATAATCAATATATGGTTTTGAATTGCATCACTCTTATATCAGTATACTCTATATGTTGTCAACAGTGATGAAGGATCTGAATTCAGTGATGGTGCCACTCGAATCAAAGTCTGTGAGACTGGTGTAGACAGTACATATTATATAGTAGTTTTTAAATTGCTTGAGGCTATGGTTATTTATCTGCCAACACTGGATTATGGCAGCAAAGGATCTGAGAGTGGAGTTTGTAACCACGACAGTCCTACCTACATTTACCTCGTCAACTTGCAAATTCTGGGAATACCGTAGTGATGACAACAGGTTAGTTTAACTCATTAATAACCAGCCCTAGAAGGCCTATAATGACCAGAATATTTTATATGCACATTGTTATTTAAAGGGGTTGTCTCACTTCAGCAAATGGTATTTATCATCTAGATAAAGTTAATACAAGTCACTTACTAATGTATTGTGATTGCCTTTCCCGGTCCCCCCTCCGGATCGCTGCACGGCCACCGCTGCATCTCTCCATCACGTGGATCAAAACATCTGGTGACGGGGGAGCAGCCAATAGCAGGGCGCAACGGTGACCAGTCTCCCTAGCGTCATCTGTGATTCTAGGTATGCTGGTTACCGTCGCGGCCTGCTATTGGCAGTTTTGATCTGTGCGATGGAGTGGTGCCGGGGACCGGGTAAGTATAGTCTATAAGAGGGGCCCAGGCATCGTGTGTGGGGAGGTATTTCTCCTATTGGATAACCCCTTTAAATGGTCATTGCCATTTCAGCAAATTTGCATAACTCCACAGTACAGGCAAATATAAAAAACTTTGTAATGTACCCTATTAGAAAAAAATTATCTGTCTCAATTTACCATCCACTTCTCTTCCATCCTGCCTCCTGCACTTATTCACCTTTGATTCACCGTTGCAATCCATCTTGAGAGATGAGATGGATTATGGTCTCACTGAGGGATTCGGTTACATGTTGCCCATAGAGAAGATGGGGCAGATGGTAACTAGTTTTGTAGTACTGTAACAGAAAGAGTAGACAGCTGTAACTACCAAGTGGACCTTTATTCTGACAACTGAGAGGCTGGGGGCTTGGATCATAAGTGATGTGTAAAGCCGAGCTTGTACGTCCATGGTTGCTGTCTCCCAACTTTTACAACTGACCTGACTGTGTCTAGCACATGCGCATAGCCTTGGGCTCCTCTTTCAACAATGCTGTCTGGTGGTCTCCCATACGAGCTGCACCCACTGTCTTCGGGCCAGTTCACATGATGCCTCGGTTACAGGGGAAAAACGGCAAAATTCAAAAAAGTGTCAGTGGCCCCATAGGTCTTTTAATAAAAAGTGAAAAGTATACATATTATATATAAAAACAACTGATACAAAATAGAGAACTGATTTTAATAATACATTTTGGTGTCAGTTTGCATATTTAACGAATAAAGAGCTATAGTTTGAAAAAAAAAAGACGTTTTAAAAGGTTTTCGCAGTTGTCCCCAAATAAAACTTAAGAAAAAAAAAAAAACATTCCTAAACTGCAAAAATTATTTTGATAGTCAAACAAATAAAAAAATTAGGAATGTTAAACCACCATGTGCACTAAATCCCCAATAGTGCCTGATCATTGGTTGGGGGTCTGAGTGCAGTGACCCCCCTTTTGATCCCAAGTACAAGGGGAGAGTGACTTTTTTTTTAGCCTGTGTCATGCAGCGAGGAGGGAGAGTGCACCATGTGCACACTTTTCTTCCCTCATTCTAGGGGTTGGTGGGGGTCTCCGAGCTCGGACTTTCCACCGATCTAATTCAATATTATCGTGTGTGTGTGTGTGTGTGTGTGTGTGTATAAAAAAAAAAAAAAGTCACCACCTGGATTTAACTAAGCAAATGGTTATGAGCCTCCTATTGGATAATTACTGCATGGGCGATTATCTTTCAGCTGGCAACAAGTTATTTAACCCCAACTGGTGCAATGAGTTGCTTCTCATTTCTTAAACAACCATGTCGAAAGACACATCTCGTGGTCGTGGAAAAGATGTTAGTCTGTTTGAGAAGGGTCAAATCATTGGCATGCATCAAGCAGAGAAAACATCTAAGGAGATTGCTACTAAAGAACTACTAAAATTGGGTTAAGAACTGTCCAACACATTATTAAAAACTGGAAGGATACCCATCGTATTTGAGGAAGAATTGTGGCGGGAAAAAAATTCTGAATGATCGTGATTGGCGATCACTTAAACGTTTGGTGAAATCAAATAGAAGAAAAACAGTTGAACTCAGGGCTATGTTTAATGGTGAAAGTAAGAGCATTTACATACGCACAATGCGAAGGGAACTCAAGGGATTGGGACTGAACAGCTGTGTAGCCGTAAGAAAACCGCTAATCAGTGAGGCAAACCAGAATAAAGGCTTAAATTTGCTAGGGAGCATAAAGATTGTACTCTGGAGCAATGGAAGAAGGTCATGTGGTCTGATGAGTCCAGAGTGATGGGCACATCAGGGTAAGAAGAGAGGCAGATGAAGTGATGCACCAGCTATGATCTGGGGTTCAGCAACAGTATGTGCTCCAAGAATGAGGTCAGCTGACTACCTGAACATGCTGAATGACCAGGGTATTCCATCAATGGATTTGTTCTTCCCTGATGGCACGGGCATATTCCAAGATCACAATGCCAGGATTCATCGGGCTCAAATTGTGAAAGAGTGGTTCAGGGAGCATGAGACATCATTTTCACACATGGATTGGCCACCACCCCATTGAGAATTTATTTTTATTTTCTTGGGGACAGGCAGTGTATATTATGACCCTTTGTAGCTGTGTGGTTTTAAAGTGATAGACACAAATGCTGCAGCATTTTATTTTACTGTGTGAGCCTTTCTCTAGCCACAGCACAGATTACCCTGGCCGCACCTTCAAAACCAACCTCGTTTTGTTTGTAAGTTAAGGCTGTTGAGTTCTTAGCCCTACTGACAGTCTTGAAGTTTTTAGTGTTTGTTGGTGTTCACTATAGTTACTATCATTACCTATAGTCTTTATTACACATGAAAGATCACAGTTTTCCAGGGGCAGGTCATGCTGTCGAATCACGATCTGCTGACGGCTAGACAGAATGGGGACACACGATGGTATAACGATCGCTCCTCCCCATGCTGTGGAGGCGAGCGCTGCATTTAATAGCAGCAGTCTCATCTGCTAGCGAGCAGGTGATTGGCGGGAAGCAACGCTTCCTTCCCAACAATCGCCTGTGGAATCAGATGGTGTAATAGGACCTTATGTGGAGTTGCAACTTGTCTGATATTCCAGAATAGTACTGATAAAGTGGCATAAACAAAATAGTATTACAAGCACACAGAAATGTTCATACTATGTGATAAGTACAATGGGGGAGATTTATCAAACTGGTATAAAGGAAAAATGGCTTAATTGCCCATAGCAACCACTCCGATTCCATCTTATATTGTTCAGAGCTCCTTTGGAATGTAAAAGGTGGGATCTAGGGGTGGTTGATATATGCACAATATGAATCTGTGCAACAATACAGATTTTTTCCATATCGCATATATCGCCGGACCGCGATATGATCACGGAGCGGTAGTGAATTGAAGAAGCTTCTCACTCGTGGCTCCAGTTCCCGACTCTGCAGTCCGCACCGCGCTGTACTGGAGTGGCCAGGGCCATATCGCTCACCCGTATCTATCCCATGAATGTCCATTGAGTGTTTCACCTAGAATTATCGTTATCCGTAAAATTGTGCCAGCCACATTGTAGTGCCTATATAAATGCATTAGGCACAGTGCCCCAATAGTACAGTACATTTTGCTCCTTCATTGTCTTGTACCGCTGTTTACAGCTGGAAAATAAGTTTACATTGGAGCGGCAAACCAGCAGTAGATATCTCTTCCTGTTCCAGTCTGCAGCTATAGGTTAAACTAAAAGGGTAAATCCAGAATAAAATCATCTTTTGACAAGTCCTTGATTAAAAAGGCCCGAGAACTCTATAGAGAACCATCAGTAGCCACCCTGTCACAGAAAGCTCCCAATTGCACCCGGAACCAGAAGCAGTGTAAATCCTCTTCAAAGCCCAAAAACCTCATGAATTAAAGGGGTATTGTAGTGCAATAAAAAGCTTAGGAATGACCTAAAAATGTTTAGAAAATAAATAAAGGAACAGCTGATCGGTGGAAGTGTCCTGCCCTCACCGACTGAATTTGAATGATCAATATTAGGACCCTGATGAGAACCTCTTTAAGAACTGACTTTTCATTTGCTTCCTAATATATCCCAACTCTTGTCGGGTTAAAATTAAATTGTAGTTGTGACATGTGGGATAACGTGTTATTTTGAGCTATCATGATGAATTTGTACCCTTTAACATACGGTACATTCTTCATAACCTACAATATATGTCAACTAATGTGTCTGTTGCTTAATTAATTGATAAAATATATATTTGTATATAGTGTGTGTAGAGCAGGAGAGTGAGCAAGTGTTGTCGATGGGTCCAAATTGACAGAAGGCGGGGCAACACAAGTAGGCGGGGCCAGCAATACCGTAGTGCAGCACAAAATACCGCCCCAGCAGAGCCAAAGACCACAGTGCAGCGTGGTATAGTGCCCCAGAAACTGCCACTCTGTGGTGGCCAGCACCAGCTGCCACATTCTGCTCTCCTATATACAGTAGAATTCAGGAGTCAGGAAGGCACATTTAGGTGCTGGCAAGGTACATAACTTTTTGACACTCGCAGCGTTAAATAACTCACCTGGCTGGTGGCCATGAGGAGGGCTTAGGCGCCCCCTGGGCATCCGCCCACCGGGAAATTTCCATGTAGAGTCTATGGCCAGTCTGCCCCTGGTGTAGTGTTTTTTTGTAGTGTGACCATTTTACTCAAGAGTTTTCCTTTAAACTTTCACTTAGTCTCTGATTTCCCCCAACTACTGTCTCTTATTACTAATGTTTCTTTGTCTGAAAATATCCAATGTGAGTGCATAGTAATCAGAACGCTTAAAAACAAACCCCTCTGCTGTGAATATTAGATAGAAATGAACATCGGGTTCCTTTTACTACACGATTGCAGCCATGTCTTTTCTAATGCAAACTGTGCTTAGTATGAGTAAGAATGCATTTATTACGCACAGATTTTCTTTATCTTTCCACACATGACAGGGATTGGAAAATAAAGGACATACCATGCTGCTCTGATCAGAGGCAATTATGTCAAGGAAGTTCACCAAGTTTCAATGGCAAAGGTCAAAGGAAAAAAAAGAGAATGGTTTTTCACAACCTCAGTTGCTGGCTTAAGCTCATATTTCTCATCCAGGAAATTTCGGGTTTAAGTCACTTAGAAAAACTGCAAATAAATAAATCAAATAAGCCCAATAAAATGTAAAGAACAGCATATAAAATATCAGTGTTTGTTTTGGTCATTTTTCTATAAGGTTTTTCTTCCTAAATGTTAAAGAAAAGTTCTCCCCATTCTTTTACCGTTGTTTGTGAACATTTTGTCAGCTTCCTGTGAGTTAACTTTAGGCTTCTGGAATTTAAATCCCTTGAACTGCTGCCATAGAAGTGTTCAGTCTACTGCTTACATGCGGGTGCTTCATTTCAGCTTTTTTATGTCATCAGCTCCTGTCTAGATTTTTAGAAAAATTTAATGTAGTTTAAAAAAGTTTTTGTATAGAAGAAAAAATGGCATGTACAGATTAAGAGTACACCATAAAAGGGGTTATCCCACAAAAAAAGGATCACTGTGCAGTAAATAGGGCATTTCAAATCAAGTACTATTGAGTATACATGCAATAACCTTTTTTTAAAACTTTTAATAAAAGTTTTTTATGTTCATTACATTTTCTTCTGTGCTAGCACCCCCTGGTGTTTATCCTTCTGGTTTACCTTCTGCATTCAGAGGAGGAAAAGCATGCTCAGAAGTTTTCCTTCCCCTCCATTCAGTGTCAGCGTAGTGATTTCATAGAGAAGCAGGTGAAGCAGTCCAGACATATTTCATTCATTCATCCCTACTCCTAAATCCACAGAAGTTTACACCTAGATCTCTGTAGTCAATGGAGAAGGAAAAAGATGCTGGAGTGGGAGGTGGGAGGTGGGAGGGGGGAGGGGGGGGGCGATGTGTGTGCTTGATTGTCTCATCTGAGCAGCTTCCTACCCACAGAAAGGAAAGAGAGTCCTCCAGATAAGTGAGTGAGTGAGAGAGAGAGATCCTAATCCTAAATTTTCTGATTGCTATATTACATGCTTTGGTCTTTTAATTTTTGATTCGAGGAGTTCTGCCATGACTGATGTGGGGAAAAAAAAATAGTACATGACAATCTTTTTAACAAAGCTAGAACCAGACCTTTTTTGCTTGATTTATTTCAGGCTGGCAGATCAGGGGGAGATGTCATTTCTGCTACAGGTCTCTCCCTATAATGCCTCATTCACACGTCAGTGTTTTCCATCAGTGATTTTGAACCAAAACCATGTGCGGCTCTAAACACAGACCAGGCACAGATCTTTCCCTTATATCTTATGTCTGTGGAGGCTCCAATCCTGGTTTTAGCTCATAATCACTGATGGAAATCACTGACCGAACATTGACATGTGAATGAGGCATATCTGTCTCAAGTTCTAACAGATATGGATGATGGCAGTTGAAAGATGGACCTGAGCATGTGCGACCACCTCAGCAGATGGATGTGCACATTACTGTACAGATCAAACACCAAGGGGCACCATGCAGTAAAGAGAATATCTCGCAACTGGAGAATTTTTGTAACAGAAAGTAAATTACAAAAGTGACTGTTTTTTCATGCTGAATTATATTAAAGTATCATTTAACGTTGGCACAATTGCATCTGCAATTTTATGTTTATTTAATTACTACAATACCAGTTGTTGTTTTTTGCCTAATCTTAGTCAAAGCATTTTCCAACATACAGTACTTTTTTTTAAAGATAGCACAAATTATGGCTTACATGAAATTAAATTCTCCACAACAATGCAGAGTATTATCAGAACGTCAGCTAAATGTAAAGATAAATATTTTGAATATAATTGGAATCTACTCGATACAATTTCCAAATGCATTCATTGGTGCATTCAAAAGTGTCTTCAAACTCAACCTACACTTTAACTGTATGGGGAAAAACAACAACAAAACATACAACTGGAAATGGTTATAATTCATTTGGAAAGCATTAAAGGGGTTGTCTCATCATAGACAATGGGGGCATATTGCTAGGATATGCCCCCATTGTCTTATAGGTGTGGGTCCCACCGCTGGGACCCGGACCTATATCGAGAACGGAGCCCCGCAAGGTGGGTGGCTGGAGGACTCCGGTCCGGCCACTACCAAGCTGACTCCCCATAGCAGTGAATGGGATCGTACCGCGCATGCTCGTCCCCTGTTCCCATTCATTTCTATGGGGCCGATGGAAATAGCTGAGCCAGCGCTTGTCTATTTTTGCCGACCCCATAGAAAATTTATGGAGGGCGGCTGCGCAGGCGCAGTGCGCCCTCCTTCACTTGCGGGGCTCCGTTCTCGATATAGGTGCGGGTCCCAGCGGTGGGACCCGCACCTATAAGACAATGGGAGCATATCCTAGCGATATTGTACATGCCCCCATTGTCCATGATGAGACAACCCCTTTAATTATAAAAATGACCATATGCAGTTACAGAAACAATGTAATAGTTTTTAATATGAACAATTTTCTAAGTATAAGGGTACGGACACGTGTTTTTCACAGTGGACTTGTGTGTGGAAAAACTGCAGCATTTACAGTAATAGGTGGATGAGATGTTAAAATATTTCATCCATATGCTGCGGAACTAATCCTCAACAATATCTGCACATAACTTTAAATGCAGTGGAAATTTTAAAGGGAATTTGTCGCCAAAATCTCTTTTTCTGCCAGTTAAAACCAGATAATGCCGCACACCTTTTTTTCTGAACTGTTTTTATTTTCTGATTGCAGATATTTAGTTTTATTCTATTTCCTGAACATGATTATGGTGGTGGCCATCTTTCCTAAGCTGTTATTAATTGCATTTAGAGATTTGCTTTACAGCAGCCTCCATGGGCTTTAGGTTCAATCGATAGGAGGGGACCTCATAGGAGAGTTTCCTAGGCATGCTCTGTGACCTGTGCAGAGGTCAGGAGTGAGTTCAAAGTTTGTGAAGCCTTCAAAATGTTTTATATTTCTGCATAAATTTGACCTAAATCAGTCCTAAAAATAGATAAGGATAACCAAATCAAACAAATGATTAAAATATATTACACTTGGTCATTTATTTATTGAGTTAAATGAGCCAATATCACATGTCTATGAGAGGCAAAAGTATGTGAACCTTTGCTTTCAGTATCTGGTGTAACCAACCTGTCCCCCATGTGCAGCAATAACTGCAAATAAACGTTTCTAGTTACTGTTGATTAGTCCTGCACATTGGCTTGGAGGATTTTTATCCTATTCCTCTGTACAAAGCAGATTCAACTCTGTTATGTTGCTGGGTTTCCTTCTATGAGCTGCTCGCATTGGTCCTTCCACAACATTTCTTTTGGATTAAGATCGGGACTTTGACTTGGCCATTCCAAAATGTTATTCTTATTTAACCATTCTTTGGTAGAATGAGGCTACTTTCACACTAGCGTTCGGGGCTCCGCTTGTGAGTTCCGTTTGAAGGGGCTCACAAGCGGCCCCGAACGGATCCGTCCAGCCCTAATGCATTCTGAATGGATGCGGATCCGCTCAGAATGCATCAGTCTGGCTCCGTTTGTCCTCAGCTCCGCTCAGCAGGCGGACACCTGAACGCAGCTTGCAGCGTTCAGGTGTCCGCCTGGCCGTGCGGAGGCAAACGGATCCGTCCAGACTTACAATGTAAGTCAATGGGGACGGATCCGTTTGAAGTTGACACAGTATGGCTCAATTTTCAAACGGATCCGTCTCCCATTGACTTTCAATGTAAAGTCAAAACGGATCCGTTTGCATTATCATGAACAAAAAAAAAAAAAAATTTTTTTTTTTTGTTCATGGTAATGCAAACGGATCTAAACGTTTGCATTATAGGTGCGGATCCGACCTAAACGCAGGTGTGAAAGTAGCCTGACTTCTGTGCTTATGGTCATTGTCTTTCTGCATGACCGACATTCTTTTGACATTCAGGTCACGGACAGATATCCTGAAATTTTCCTTTTTGAGCTTGCTGGTATATTTCAGAATTCATTGTTCACCAATTATTGCAAGCCATTCAGGCCCAGATGGAGCAAAAGAGCCCCAAAACCATGATACTACCACTATAATGTTTTACAGATGGGTTGAGGTTTTTATGCTGGAACGCAGTGTTTTCCTTGCTCCAAATGTAATGCTTCTCATTAAAAAAAAACATGTTCTATTTTGATCTAATCCTTCTACAAAACATTGTTCCAATAGCCTTCTGGCCTGTCCAGGTGATCTTTAGCAAACTACAGATGGGCAGCAATGTTTTGGAAAACAGCAGCACTCCATTGTCTTTCATTGTCCTCCAGGCGATGGACTTGTGAATATTAACATAAGCTAATGTGAGAAAGGCCTTTTAATTGCTTAGATATTAGCTTGGGTTCCTTTTGTGACCTCATGGACCATTACACACCTTGTTCTTGGCATGATCTCTGTTGGTCAACCACTCCTGAGAAGGGTAATAATGGTCTTGCATTTCATCCATTTCTACACAATCTGACTGTGGATTGGTGGACTCTTTAGAGATGGTTGTGTAACCTTTTCCAGCCTGATGAGCATCAACAACTCTCCTTCTGAGATCCTCAGAAATCTCCTTTGTACATGCCAAGATACTTTCACAAACATCTATTGGGAAGGTCAGACTTTGATAGATTCTTGTTCTTTAAATAAAACAGGTTGCACACTCACACCTGATTGTCATCCAATTTATTGAAAACCCTGACTCTTATTTCACAGGCCTGTAATAATGGATCATTTTCCTCAATACATAAATGACCAAGTGTAATATTTTTGACTTGCTTGTTTGATTTGGTTATGTACTTTTAGGACTTGTGTGAAAATATCATGTACTTTTAAATCAAATTTATGCAGAAATAAAGAAAAGTCTGGAGGGGGGTCTAGGAGATATGTCATTGTAATTCTGCCATAATGATAATCAGATAACTAATGAGGTGTAAGCAAATATGAAGGGGCACACTCAGAAGGGAAACACCAATAAGCGATAGTAATAATATACTTTAATATTCTAAAAACATACCCCTAAAAATTAATAAAACATGCATGATAAACACAAATAGGTGAATGTCCTTTGGATTCCACAATCCTCCACACTTATATTGCACTTATATGGAGATTCCTATGTCCACCAAAAGAACACTCAACAGAGCCTCTATGGCAAGCTGCTCATATATCATAAATATCAGCCAACTGTTGTTTCTATGAAAACTTCTGGCGACGTAGCGGCAATGTAAATGTGTCCCAGTCAGACTTATGTTAGTGCTATGCGTTAATCCTGTTTGTATACCATTAGCACTATAGCCGCAACAGTTGTATTTCAACAGAGTGTTCTGGCATAAAGTTCCGGTGTCCCGCAACTAGAATCCTGCGTACTCACTGACAAGCACCTGTTACAATCAATAATGCTGACTTCACAATGAGACAAGCAATGACGTTACTCACAGTCTCTTCATGCGTGTTTCAATGCTCACTTGAGAGCTCGGTCTTACCCTTCTTCACTGCCTCACCGCAGCGTTGATCCCAGGTGGCCGTACACCAGCGGCGTCCCACGTGGTGTGCTGGGCCTATGCGTGGCGTCCCACGTGATCTGGTTGCCCAGGGGACCGGATGGAAGCTTTGCTGATGTCACTACTAGGCGACTGCTCCCTCAGCTTTTGGATTCAAGCGGTTTCTTTTGCTTTTTCCTTTATTTCCAAGTTGTGGCTTACTTCTTTTTCTCTCTTTAGATGATTCCATGCTCACTCTGTAATGCCAGACGCGTTTCGGGGTCTTACGCCCCTTCCTCAGTGGCCACTGGGACACATTGTGTCTGACTGGGACACATTGACATTGCCGCTACGTCGCCAGAAGTTTTCATAGAAACAGTTGGCTGATATTTATGATATATGAGCAGCTTGCCATAGAGGCTCTGAGTGTTCTTTTGGTGGACATAGGAATCTCCATATAAGTGCAATATAAGTGTGGAGGATTGTGGAATCCAAAGGACATTCACCTATTTGTGTTTATCATGCATGTTTTATTAATTTTTAGGGGTATGTTTTTAGAATATTTAAAGTATATTATTACTATCGCTTATTGGTGTTTCCCTTCTGAGTGTGCCCCTTCATATTTGCTTACACCTCATTTGTTTCTTTGTGGTCCTGAGGGTGGGACCATAGGGTGAGCACCTTATCCATACGGTGAGGGGTTGAGCCGCTGTACTTTACTTTACTACAGTTATCTGATTATTAAAACAATCTGTACAGATGTAGTGGCCAGTGTGAAAACTGCTGGGTTTTATTTTTTTTAAATAGATATTGACTTGGAAAATAAAAAAATATCACCAAAACAAATTCTTTAAACCTATGTTTAACGTAAAAACATGATTTGAACAATAGGTCATTTTCAGATGAGACATTCCATTTAAATTTGCAGCATGTAAATTAATGTTGCGGATATCTACCATGGATTTCCCTGTTTGTAATGCAGAGGGAGAAATCTGCAGCTGTATGGCAGTATTCCATGTTAATTTCCACAACGAAATCTGCACCAGTTGGTATGGGTTTTGCTACTGCGGGATACCAGCAGTTCTGCCACGGATTTTCCAGTGTAGAAACTCTGCAGCAGATCTGCTACACGTACCCTAGTCAGGAAAAATGTTACACCTAAAATACAGATTATACATGTCAAACGTAGCGAGTATCTGTTGTGTAACGTGATTATCATTTCCGCCAAAAGTACTTATAAATCTTTGAGAGGCCCTATGAGAAAGAGAAAAATAGATTTTATATAGAATCTATGGGAGTGCTACTTTAAGCTCCTAAGAGCTCCCTGTTGCTCAGCCTTGCTTTGCTGACTGGTGAAGGTACTGGGGGTCAAACCCCACTGATCATACTTTGAGTATCTACCCTAAGAATAAGTAATCTATTGAAAATCCTGGAACATTTCTTTGAGAAAAAGGCATGAAAATATTAGGGCAGATAATTGTAGGTCAATCCATTGTGTCATTAAGGCTACATGCACACGACCGTATGTGTTTTGCAGTCCGCAAATTGCGGATTCGCGAAAAAAATGAATGATGTTCTGTATGGCATCCGTTTTTTTTGCGGATCCATTGTAATAATGCCTATCCTTGTCCGCAAACTAGAAAAAAATAGGACATGCACAATTTTTTTTGCTGGGCAACGGAACGGACATACTGGTGCGGAAAGCACACTGTGTGCTGTCCGCGTTTTTTGCAGATCCATTAAAATGAATGGGTCCGCATCCTATCCGCAAAAAAAACGGAACGGACATGGAAACAAACAACGTTCGTGTGCATGTAACCTTACAATGTATATATTTAGGTATTGTAAATTTTATAACAGCAATGAGAAATACGCATGGACCATTATATGTACTGTAATAATTTAGTGTACAAAAAAGATAATGGTAATCTATTCGAAGTTGCATATTTGTTTGATAATGTGACTGATTCCTAAAATGAAGATCATGTTTTGCTTAGTTTTTTTGTTAATACTGGGAACAATTTTGCTTCCTTGCCGCTCATTTCCTGTAATACTTTAGTTATGAATGTGCAAATCATTTTCATTTTGTAGACCATTTCTGGATGTTTGTTAAAGGATAAAATATATTTAGTTCTGATTGTAGGAAGATAGAAATGATCAGAAAAATGACAGTGGCATCTTTCAATTGGTCTCTTCATCAGGCATGGTTTAAAGGGGTATTCCCATCTCTGACATTTTATTCAATATGATAGGAATTGTAATAATATTGATTTCAGCAAATAAATTCATTTTTCAAAAATGTACCGTCTTTTAGATATTCTGTCCTTTCCACTCAGGATTCCCCTCCTTGTTCATCCATGAAAGCACTGAGAGTGCGCACACAGCCAGGCCAATAGTCACAACTGTCATGTGACTCATTAGCATGGTCCCGCCCACATAGCAAGTACAGCAGTGGAGCTAAAAGTGAAACAGTTATGCTAGTTAGTGATGGTGGAAGATGGGAATGGCCCTTTAACACAAGATCTGAAGTATGACATAGTTCTAGAAAAAGCCTGGTAAACTAAATAAGTGATGTGAAGCTGAGGGAATATTTTAAGCAATTGATACTTATGGAGTGTGCAGTTTTTATTTATTTTTTTGTCCTCTGAGGTTTGTTCCATAGTTGTGAAGGTAGCAGTTGGTTTTATGCTCATTCTGCCCACATGCTTTTATACAGATATAAAAATGCCAGAGCCAAACTCCAAATTATTGTGTGGAAAGACCCTTTAAGCCATGTTAAGTACTTACTGTGTGGCCATTTATAGATCATAAATGGATGAAGTGCATCAGGTTTTGCGTAATGCTTTGTCTAGCTGTGTAAACGGAGGACATTAATAAAAAGTAAGACAAAGAAAGCGTAGAAGGAGTCCATTGCAACCAATGATGGTGATATTGGTTGGCCACAACCACCACTGTTTGCTTTGTTTCCTACATCTCATTCCATGTGACTGTTAATATTGTTTTTGCAGCATTTTGCATTAAAGGGAACATGTCATCAACTTTATGCTGCCCATACTAACGGCAGTATAAAGTAGAGACAGGTCAGTTGATTTCAGAGGTCTGTTATTTATAAGTTAAAAGTAAAAGGTTGCCGAGAACCAACATCACAATCATTGCAAACTGGGCCTGGAAAAGAGTCACGGCCACCTGAGAAGAGTCCTGGTTATTCCTAATCTCCTGCTCTCTCACCCCTCTGCTGATGACTGACAGTCTTCTACCTAGTTTTCTCCCTTTCCCTCTAGGAGAGAACTGCCAATCATCAGCAGATGGGTGAGAGAGCAGGAGATTAGGAATAACCAGGACTCTTCTCAGGCAGATTTGACTCTTTTCCAGGCCTGTGCTGCAATGGTTATGATGCTGGTTCTCAGCTACAACTTACTTTTAGCTCATGAGTGACACACCGCTGAAATCAGCATTTCTGTCACTATTTTATGGTGCCCACAGTGAGGTCAGCATAAAGTTGATGACAGGTTCCCTTTAAAGGAAGAGGAAAAGGGAGGCCTTGTCTTTCACAGAACAAAGACTTTGCCCCACATGTGTAAAATATTATTTCCTGTAAATTGCTAATGCTTGTAGACTATGAAAGAATTAGTAAGGTCTTTTTACTATTAAATAGTGTATTGTTGTCATTTGTGAAACAGCCTTTACAGAGTGAAGTAAATGCCCTATTAAACGTGTGGATGGAATACTGTATCAATCACATACGTTAAATGACCTATTGTTTAAATCATGTTCTGTTAAAGGGGTTGTGTCATCTCAGACTTTGATGGCATATCACTAGGCTATGCCGTCAGTGTGAGATAGGGGCAGGCCCCAATTTTGAGACCCTCCCCTATATCCGGAATGTTCCCCAGAAACTGAAGGATAGCAGACTGCTCAAGTGTGGCATGCTCTCAGTTTCTGTGGGAGTTCCAAAAATAGCCGATCAAGCATAGTCCCTTAGAAATAATTGGAGAGCACATTGCTCAAGTGCAGTCACCGGTCAATTCACTTCTATGGGACTGCTCGGCTATTTTTGTCAGTCCCGTAGAAATGGAGGTTGGCCGCGCATGCACGGCTGCTGTGCGCTCACTTCAGGGGTCCCATTCTAGGGATAGGTGCAGTTCCCACCTCTCCTCTATCTGACATTGGTGGCATATCTAAGATGAGACAACACATTTTTGGAAAATTTTGGTGATGTATATTTTTTCCAATTTTCCATGTCACTATATTATAAAAAAAATAAAAAAATCCTGCAAGTTTCTCACTGGACAGTAGACCTAAAATATGTTAAGACTTGGACAGCAAGGGACTTCTTTGACTTATATGAGAGAGTTTTTGCTCTGTGACCTGACTGACTACCTGTTGTGAGTGGTGGATCCTGTGTTATCTATATAGAGGTGTTTCTTGCCATTGTAATTCTGCCTGTGGTGATAATGTTAGGGTACTTTCACACTTGCGTTGTTGGATTCCAGCAGGCAGTTCCGTCTCTCAAACAGATACCATTTGTAGACTGATCCAGATACGTCTCACAATTGCATTGCAATACCGGATCCGTCTCTCCGGTGTCATCCGGAAAAACGGATCCGGTATTTATCTTTTTCACAGTTTTAAAGGTCTGAGCATGTGCAGACCGCAAAACCGGATCCGTTTTTCCGTAACACTTGGGGCCGGATCCGGCATTAATGCATTTCAATGGAAAATGCCAGATTCGGCATTCCAGCAAGTGTCCCGGAATTTTGGACGGAGAAAATATCGCAGCATGCTGGACGGAGAAAATATCGCAGCAAAATTCAGCATCGCAGAATTTTGGACTGAACTGAAAACATCCTAATGCATACTGAACGGATTGCTCTCCATTCAGAATGCATTAGGATAAAACTGATAATTTATTTCCGGTATTGAGCCCCTAGGACGGAACTCAATACTGGAAAAGTTTAACGCAAGTGTGAAAGTACCTTTAATAGCTACTGAAAAGTTACCTGTACAGAACAGAAAATCGTGACCTATTGTTAGATCTAGTGACCAGTGTGAATATTGAAGTGTAAATAAGCATTTTTTTTTTTTAAATAAGAAAAAAAAGTGGCATGAAATTTATTTATTTTTTTATAAAAACCTCATCAAAAGCTTAAACAAATGTTTAACCTTATACTTGATTTAAACTATAGGTGATTTTCAAATAACACATTCCCTTTAAATCCTGTAGGAAAATCCATTGACATATGTTCTAATGACTTAATAGGTTAAATATTTTAACCCAATCAAACCCTTTACTAACTGCAGAAAAATCTAATGAGTCATAAATAGGAAGAATAATGTTTGCCATAAAATATCATGGACTGCATTTTTTAAAATAAAATCTGTACACTGTACTACCTAAATATGAGTCCTAATAGGAAAAAAATGTGTATTACATTCTAGATTGCTGCGGTTTGGCTTCAAATACATATGAATCACATAAAAGTAATGTACATCACCTGTATTTGCTATAAAACCACAGTAATTTGTGGTTAAATTTTGCATTTTTTTAACGCTTAACTGTCTTATAAGAGTTAGAACCCCAACTTCATGGCACACTAGCACCCCACATCCACAACGGGGACACCCACCGATAGAGGTCTACAGCTTGTAACATGAAAGTATGTTACAAGGCACTTCCTTTTACAGAAATGTATTAAAGGGGTTTTCTGGAAGTACCATATTGATGACCTATGCTCAGGATGTATGTGACTGAATCCCCATCAATCAGATGAATGTGACAGCACTGGTCTAGGAAGAGTCTCTTCCAACGGCTGAGTGGTGGCGTGCCAGGATTTGGACCCTCTCAATCAGATACTGATGATTGTGACAGAGGATAGGTCATCATTATTCTACTTCTGAAAACCCTGATATAGCTAGCCCAATGAGTTTGCCCTACAGGTAACTGCATAGAAATGCTGGGCTAGTTGCATGTTAGTAGGATTGCAACAGGTATCGAACTATCGATCCCCAATCGATACTTTTAGACCTGAAACGATTCAATACCAGGTTTTACTATTTTCCGATACTACTGGGCAGCCTAGTATCAGTTAGAAAACATGGCACACAGAGCTGTCAGCGCACTCCATGTTCTCTTCAGCAGCACAGTGGAGAAGGAGTCCCTCCCCACTGTGACACGGCTGCCGCTGCCACCGGTGAGAAGAGAGGGGAGGAGGAGGGGGGGAACTGTGGCCACCGCGCCACCAATGAAGATAATTATCCTGCTAATAAAAATGTAGGATTCAGTTGCCGGCTGTATCTGTCACGACCGCTATCCCAGCAGCAGTCGTGTCGCACCAGACGGAGGGGAAGGGGGACCCTTATCTACGGATGGGAATAGTATGGCCACCCCTGACCAACCCTAAGCTGGCACCTGTCTGCCCTGATACCCTGGACGGGGTGTGAACCCGTGCGGCGAGCAGGATGCCTAAACCCTCAGTCACCCTAACAAGCCTAGAGTGGGGAAAGGCCGATGGGAGCACTAGTCACCATCACTCATGTCTAGGAGAACAGCAGGGGAAGACAGCAACAAACAAACTATAGCAGAGATAGACTTATCCAGTCACGAGCAGAGAAGGCGATCCCAATCACGACAGTCCACGCTGGACAAGAGCTCCACAGCAACACCATCAAACGATCTCCTTCAAAGGTCAGAATAGAACTGGAAGTAAGGACTATATCTGGCAATGACTGCAAGTGAAACTGCAACTAATATAGTAGCTGGGAGTGGCAGACAGGACTCACCTGAGAAGGATGCCTACAAACTCCCAGTCAGGACAAAAAGGTTCACAAGGCAAAACCCGGATGACATACCCTGAACCATGGAGCAAACTCGCAAGCTATCGCGAATAGCAAGTCGCTGCGACCTTCTCCTCCCGGACCTGTCTGGATCAGTCACAGTCGTAACAGTATCACATACCCGGCACCCGCCCTCTATGACAGGGCGCTGCGATCTGCCAAACCGCGACAATTAATTCCTCAGGGGTTAATTGACGGGGATCACAGAACCTTTTCATAGAGGCTGGTTATGTGATCTGGCCGGCACCCACAGCCTACATTTGTATTAACAGGTTAATTATCTTCATTGGTGGCGCAGTACACCCCCCCTCAGTATTATAAATTATAATCATTGGTGGTGCAGTGCTCCCCCCCCCCCCAAACCAGTCCCCTCCCCTACTCATTGGAGGCAGTGGCAGCTTCAAATCGGGGCGCTGATCGGTTACCATGGCAGCCAGGGTACTACTGAAGCCTTGGCTTCAATGGTAAGCTCCCTGCTGCTGTGTGTAGAAGCACAGGGTAGCAGGGACAGTCTAAAGTCCTATTCTCCCTCTAATAGAGCTCTATTAGGGTGAATAGGACAAGGGTTCTAGTTATTTAAATAAAGTAAAAAAGTAACAAAAAACTCCAACATATTAAGTTTAAATCACTCCCTTCCCCAATTTGACATATATAATATATAAACAATAAAAAAATAAACATATTACTTATCGCCGCATCCGTAAAAGTCCAAACTATTAAAATATAAAAAAATATCAGGAAACAGGGAAAAAAAACATGCGATTCACCATTTTTTGTTACCTTGTCCCCCCCAAAAAATAGGATAGGATTGTTCTATTATGGGCCGAACATTCCATAAAATGCAGAGTGCACAAGGCTTTTTTGTTGTTTTATTTTTTTCACGTGGTATCGAGTATCGCAATACTTTTTCATGGTATCAAAATTTTGGTATCGTGACAACTAGGGATGAGCGAATCAACTTCGGATGAATCATCTGAAGTCTATTCGCATAAAGCTTTGTTCTAATACTGTATGGAGCTTCGTACAGTATTAGAATGTATTGGCTCTGATGAGCTGAAGTTATTGCTTCACGAAGTCTCGTGAGACTTCGCGCAATATCTTCATAAATTAATTTGTACTGTAAAAAAACATTTCCCAAACTCAGGTTCGGTTCCAAGTGGTACTCGTCTGTGGGCACTCATCTGTTTTTATGGTTTATTTTTCTCGGTCATGTGAATATACCTTAAAGCATAATCATTTCTTTCTTTTCAGTTAAGAGCTTTTTCGGAAGTAAATTACCCTTAAAATATAACCTTTATTAATTACGATAATAAAATAGATATTCCCTCAAAAAAATGGTGTGTGTGTGTGTGTAATATAAATATATATATATATATATATATATATATATATATATATATATATATATATATATACAGATATAAAGAAAAATCCGCCTGAATAGGCGTCATTTAGTGATCAATCCAAAATACCTCTAACATTGATAAACAGTTACATAGAGGTAAATGTGGATAAGTAGGAGGATGCAGGGCACCAATTACATAACATAATAAACAGATACCGTATCATAGGGGTTAATACCCTTTAGTAACAGAATAGCTAAAAATGCATAACAGAGATGATATAACTGTCAGCAGCCATGTGCTAGTTACTCACGATACCCAGGTATGATATAGTGGTGATTGCAGATGAAAGGATGTTAGTAGTCGATGATTGCAAATTCCTTTTCACCTTGATGCTGGCGACAACTGAAATGATGCGGAGGTGGTATAGTTGAAGCCAGCTGAGGGTCTCTCTACCTAACTGTGGAGCACCCGCCCCGAAAAGGGCGACCCCACTCAATTGACGGCTCACCCTAATGTGCCCTGGATGCCCCTAAAAAACACATTAGGCTACTTTCACACTAACGTTCGGGGCTCCGCTTGTGAGCTCCGTTTGAAGGGGCTCACAAGCGGCCCCGAACGGATCCGTCCAGTCCTAATGCATTCTGAGTGGATGTGGATCCGCTCAGAATGCATCAGTCTGGCTCCGCTTGGCCTCCGTTCCGCTCAGCAGACGGACACCTGAACGCTGCTTGCAGCGTTCGGGTGTCCGCCTGGCCGTGCGGAGGCAAACGGATCCGTCCAGACTTACAATGTAAGTCAATGGGGACGGATCCGTTTGAAGTTGACACAATATGGCTCAATTTTCAAACGGATCCGTCCCCCATTGACTTTCAATGTAAAGTCAAAACGGATCCGTTTGCATTATCATGAACAAAAAAAACAAAAAAAAAAATTTTTTTTTTTTTTTGTTCATGGTAATGCAAACGGATCCGTTCTGAACGGATCTAAGCGTTTGCATTATACAGGGAGTGCAGAATTTTTAGGCAAGTTGTATTTTTGAGGATTAATTTTATTATTGAACAACAACCATGTTCTCAATGAACCCAAAAAACTCATTAATATCAAAGCTGAATATTTTTGGAAGTAGTTTTTAGTTTGTTTTTAGTTTTAGCTATTTTAGGGGGATATCTGTGTGTGCAGGTGACTATTACTGTGCATAATTATTAGGCAACTTAACAAAAAACAAATATATACCCATTTCAATTATTTATTTTTACCAGTGAAACCAATATAACATCTCAACATTCACAAATATACATTTCTGACATTCAAAAACAAAACAAAAACAAATCAGTGACCAATATAGCCACCTTTCTTTGCAAGGACACTCAAAAGCCTGCCATCCATGGATTCTGTCAGTGTTTTGATCTGTTCACCATCAACATTGCGTGCAGCAGCAACCACAGCCTCCCAGACACTGTTCAGAGAGGTGTACTGTTTTCCCTCCTTGTAAATCTCACATTTGATGATGGACCACAGGTTCTCAATGGGGTTCAAATCAGGTGAACAAGGAGGCCATGTCATTAGATTTTCTTCTTTTATACCCTTTCTTGCCAGCCACGCTGTGGAGTACTTGGACGCGTGTGATGGAGCATTGTCCTGCATGAAAATCATGTTTTTCTTGAAGGATGCAGACTTCTTCCTGTACCACTGCTTTTGAAGAAGGTGTCTTCCAGAAACTGGCAGTAGGACTGGGAGTTGAGCTTGACTCCATCCTCAACCCGAAAAGGCCCCACAAGCTCATCTTTGATGATACCAGCCCAAACCAGTACTCCACCTCTACCTTGCTGGCGTCTGAGTCGGACTGGAGCTCTCTGCCCTTTACCAATCCAGCCACGGGCCCATCCATCTGGCCCATCAAGACTCACTCTCATTTCATCAGTCCATAAAACCTTAGAAAAATCAGTCTTGAGATATTTCTTGGCCCAGTCTTGACGTTTCAGCTTGTGTGTCTTGTTCAGTGGTGGTCGTCTTTCAGCCTTTCTTACCTTGGCCATGTCTCTGAGTATTGCACACCTTGTGCTTTTGGGCACTCCAGTGATGTTGCAGCTCTGAAATATGGCCAAACTGGTGGCAAGTGGCATCTTGGCAGCTGCACGCTTGACTTTTCTCAGTTCATGGGCAGTTATTTTGCGCCTTGGTTTTTCCACACGCTTCTTGCGACCCTGTTGACTATTTTGAATGAAACGCTTGATTGTTCGATGATCACGCTTCAGAAGCTTTGCAATTTTAAGAGTGCTGCATCCCTCTGCAAGATATTTCACTATTTTTGACTTTTCTGAGCCTGTCAAGTCCTTCTTTTGACCCATTTTGCCAAAGGAAAGGAAGTTGCCTAATAATTATGCACACCTAATATAGGGTGTTGATGTCATTAGACCACACCCCTTCTCATTACAGAGATGCACATCACCTAATATGCTTAATTGGTAGAAGGCTTTCGAGCCTATACAGCTTGGAGTAAGACAACATGCATAAAGAGGATGATGTGGTCAAAATACTCATTTGCCTAATAATTCTGCACGCAGTGTAGGTGCGGATCCGTCTGTGCAGATACCAGACGGATCCGCACCTAAACGCAGGTGTGAAAGTAGCCTAAGTAATGCTAAATGATAGATGATAAGAGGTGCAAAGAGTGTCCAAACAAACCATACCTTTATACAGACGCCACTCTCCAGGTGCCGCCGCTCAAGAATCAAAAACCGGAAGTGACAATACATCACTTCCGGTATTTGGAACGCAGAATGCGTTCCACCGCTGACGTACTTCCGGTATATGGAACGCAAGCAGCGCTCCAAATTATGGGATCAATATCCATGTAACATATATTAGATTATTAAAAATATGAATGGACAAACTGGAATAGGAGCCAGTAGGACATAAAACAGAGGGTATGTATGTAGAAAGAGGATAATATAAACGGGGGTCAAGGATATAATAGCCATAAACCCACGAATCCTCACAGATAACAAAACGCACAGGACCTATTTTGGTCTGATGAATAAGGCAGATAAATATGCGTAGATAAATATAAGAGGCAGGATAAATTAAACACTTAAGTAGTTACGCAAGGGTGTGCTCTCACAGAAAGCAGGCAAAAGATATCTGTTCATTTAGGCCAGAGGGAGACACTGTCTTGAGACGGTGGATCCATTGAGCCTCTTTACGTAGAATTTGTTTGTCCCAGTCACCGCCACGAGCGGATTTCCGAACAACCTCAATGACTTGAAAAACAATAGTTCTAGGGTTTCCCTGATGGAATTCAGTAACATGTCGAGCAATGGGTTTATTCCGTTTATGATTGATATCACTCAAATGGTCGCCCACCCTTCGTCGTAGTTACCTTTTGGTCTTCCCAACATGGTTGAGGGGACAGGTACATGTGCAGAGATAGACAACACCCTGTGTCTTACAATTTGCAAAGTCCCTAATTAAATAGATTTTATTGTTAGAGACACTGTGAAAAGTAGATGATTTGTGGATAAAAGGACAGCAAATGCATCCATTGCCACATTTAAAGGTACCAAGGGGTTTGTGGTCCAGCCAGGTACCGCTTGGGCGTGGTCTCACATAGTGGCTGTGCATAAGATGGTCACCAATAGATCTCCCTCTCCTGTATGTAATCAGGGGTCGTGGAGGGATAAGATCTCCAATATCCGGGTCCGATCGTAAAATCCTCCAATATCGTTTCAAAATGCCCTGTACCCGAAAGTTTTGCTCATCAAATGTACCGATAATACGTAAGTTGTCATTCTCACGTTTTACACTTAGGGATGTTGTGCAACAGGGTGTGTCTATCTCTGTCCAATGAATGTTGGAAAGCGTCCCTAAGAGTTTCTGATGGATAACCACGTGAAAAACGAGTCCGAAGGTCCCCTGCTTGTGTCTTAAAGGTTTGCAGAGAAGAAAGTTCCTTCGTATACGAAGGTATTGTCCCTTCGGTATGCCTTTTTTCAAACTCGGGTGGATGATAGCTATCCCACCTTAAGAGGCTGTTGGTGGATGTCGGTTTCCGATAAGTCTCTGTACATAATTCTCAATTTTTCTTAGTGATGAGAATATCAAGGAAGGCGATACATCGATTATTGATCTCGTGGGTGAACCTAAGGCCAATGTCCTTGATATTAAGTTGCTGAATAAATGCCTTAAGCAATTCAGCAAACCCATCCCACAAGATCAAAATATCATCGATGTATTGACCCCAAAAGAGGATATGGGAAGTCCATTGTTCACACGGTTCATTAAAAACAATAGTGTGTTCCCACCAGCCCAGGAGGAGATTCGCATAACTGGGCGCACAAGGGCTACCCATTGCGGTCCCCCTGAGCTGGTGGAAGAAACGGCCCTCGAACATAAAGTAGTTGTGTGATAATATAAATTCAAGAATTTCCAGTACATATTGGTTATGTGTTTATATATTGAACACCCCTTGTAAAAATCAGAGGTTTGAGCAGCTCTCACCTGCCAGGGATTCCACTGGTATAGCACGGACCGACTCCTTCACCCGAAATAGGAGAAATATAAGTATGAAGAAAATAAATTGGTTGGTCCAGCTTGTATTCGTGGTAATCCAAAGGCTTTATTCAATATTCAATAAAATCCAGGTACAGGAATGCAGGTCTACATGTTTCGGGCACAATACAATCATGAGTAAGGGCTAAGATTGTATTGTGCCCGAAACATGTAGACCTGCATTCCTGTACCTGGATTTTATTGAATATTGAATAAAGCCTTTGGATTACCACGAATACAAGCTGGACCAACCAATTTATTTTCTTCATTGAACACCCCTTGTTTTAAGAAAATATTGTGTGGCCTTCAACCCAGATTTATGTGGAATGCTAGTATAAAGGGCTTCAACATCAATCGATGCTAATAGAATATTGTCATCAACCTCAATATTCTCGATTTTTTTTTTTTTTCAATAAATCTGTGGTGTCACGTATGTATACCCCTTTAAGTATTCTATCAATATAAATACTGCTATTCTGTGTGATGGAACCGACACACGAGACAATAGGACGGCCTCTTAAGGGAGTATACCCCTTGTGTATTTTGGGTAAGGCATAAAACGTTGGAACTTGTGGGTTGTTTGGGATCATGAATCTTAGTTCATCTGCGGATATGACCTTATCTTCAAAGGCAATAATAAAGTTTCCAGACACATGGCAAAGGGCTTTGTAGGATTACTAGGTAGTATCCCATTACAGGTCCTGTTATTTAGAAGATCATAACACATAGTCTGATACATAGAGTGATCCATAAGGACCACATTACCCCCTTTATCTGAAGATTTGCAGACAATTGTTGCATCTTCAGTGAGTGCTTTTAAAGCCATCCATTCTGCATTATTAAGTTTTTTTGTAGTATGAAAATTAGTAGGAGGAATGCTTCCAACTGTTCAGTGACTAATTTATAAAAAACATCAAGTATTTGCGTATCTTGTGGCGGTGGCATTTTTTGCTACCCAATCTGAGGGAGGTAAAGGGTCCCTGGCCAGGAGTTCTCAAGTTCTCTTCTAAAAGGGAACTAAGTGTATGAACATCCCCAAGGTCTGAGAGAGATACACCCAGTTCCCTACACGTCTCATTGTCATGTGTTCTGAAAAACTTTTTCCATTTCAATTTTCGAATGAAGAGATTCAAATCCTTGATCAACAGAATGAATAAAATCGTGTAGTGGGGACAAAAGTGAAACCTTTCATCAATACCCTACATTCAAAATCTGTTAGTGAGCAATCAGATAGATTAATAACCTGATTGGTCTGGGATGTTATTTGGGGTTTTGGGACCGGGAGATCTGAGTGGTATCTGTCCCTCAATTGATAAGGGGGGACATTTTAAACCCGTCTGTAAAAAAAAGACCTTTTTTGACAGAAAGTTATACAGATTTTGTAAAAAGTACAGAGTATTATTACACTGTGACTCATTTATGAGAAAAAAAAAGTGACACATATTAAATTTTAGCTAAAGCTAAAAGAATACTGTAGACCTAAAGCAGCTGGCTAGTTAAGAAAAGCCATTTTCATATATAGGGGATTTCTGGGTTAATAGGAGGGATCCTTTGTTCAGGATCGTCCGCTCTTGATAAGGGCCTATTCACATGATCATATATTTGAGTCCACATCTGTTCCACAATTTTAGGGCTGCAAAAGGCAGCCAGAGAGGGGCTGGCCACAGAAAAAAAAAAAAAGATTTGGACAGCACACATATACTGTCTTCATACGTACTTCTGCTCCACAAGCAAAATATAGAACATGTCCTATTCTTGTCCGCAATTGCAGACAAGAATGAACATTTCCATCATAGGGCTGGCCTTTCTGTTCTGCAAAATGCGAAACGCACATGACCGATATCCGTGTTTTGCAGATCTGTTCACCCTGTCGGATTCTTCCAACCGATATTTCGCCGTGCGGCCGGACCACCGCTCCGGCGCAGCACGGCAGTTCGCGGTGAGAGGCCGCCGGACTAAAAAGTCGGACATGCAGTACTTTTAGTCCGGCGGCCTTTCACCGTGCACTGCCGTGTCGGAGCTCCGCCCCCATCCCCATTTTATTCAATGGGGACAGAGCGGCAGTCCGGCGGCACGGCGAAATAGCGGCAGAACGGATCCGACATGGTGAACAGCCTGTCTGATCCATCCTGCCGCTAGTGTGAAAATAGCCTTACAGAGAGCATGTATCGTGAGGACCTATCCAGACCTGCATTGAACAGACAACCCATTGATTTGATTGGGCACTGTATAATGCTTAAAAGGGGTTGTACACCATTAGAAAAACTTGGCTCCTTACAAAATCAGCACCACACCTGCCCACAGGTTGCATGTGATATTGCAACGCAACCGCCATTCATATAAATGGAGCTGAACTGCCTGGACAGATATGACTCTTGTTCAGGGAGAAAACATTTTTTATGTCTCTGCAGGGAAAATGAACACACATTGCCTAGTCTAAAATGCTCTGTGTTTTAGGGTTCAACTTTTTAGGATTGTTACTATAACTATTTGGTTATCTTTGTTCAGTCTTCAGCTTCTAGTCTTGTAAAAAGCCTTTTTGTTCTGAAAAAATACTGGATTATGGGTTTCTGGATTATTGGCAGGATTTTTTATTTTTATTTGATAGCACCGTAAAATAAGAATCTACTATGGGTAGTAGAGCTACTCATGGTTTCCATTTTAATCAGATTTTAAATATAAAGCAACAAGAAAGTAATATTCATACTTTTTTATCATTAACAGCTTGAAGATGGGCACACCCTTTTCGACTACAATGTGGGCTTGAATGACATTGTACAACTCTTAATCCGTTCACAGTCTGATGATGCAGCTCCTTCTACAAAGAAAAAGGACTCGGATGGGAAAGCCCTTCAGAACTCTGCAAATAAGCACAAATCACGAGGCAGTTCTAATCCCAGTCAGCCATCGACTTCAGCTCGAGCCTTCCTCATTGATCCAGGCATTGGCATTTACAAGGTTTCTGTTGGTTTTATCTGCTTTTGTTCTACATGTGATTCAAGTTTTTTAGCTTGATCAGTGGTGAATGGTTGTATGGTTCTGACTTAACAATTTCGGATCAGGATATAGACGATTCCAGAATTTATGTATATATTCATTGCATTTGTAAAACTTAAACAGGGAATCTGTCACCAACGACTTCCCCATCAATCTCTTTGCATAGACACATAGCTTTGTTTTACCTG